>NC_012876.2:18903382-19081795 GCF_000003195.3 Sorghum bicolor | reverse complement strand
AAAGAGGGAAAAAAAAAGGGGAAAGGACGGCAGGGTGTATGCATGCAATTGCTTACCCTAGCCCGTAAGCTCGTAAATTTAGAATTTCTTATTTTATTTCTTCTACGGGTCTATATTCACTTCAAGGATTAATGATGTTTTTCAAGAATCGACTGGTAAATCCTTCTTGGATTAAATCTTTCAAGGATGTTCTCATTTTTATTAAACCGTATTTCTCTTCTATGAGAAATATTCTCTACTACATGAGAGTTTATTATGTGATATACACAACGAGATAGTGTTATTCACTATAAAGTCATTCAATGACTAATCCTTCTAGGACATGCTCTTCTTGAGACTTTAATATTCATTCAGGAATATATTATTCTACATTAGACTTCTTAATACTTTGTATGAGATTAATTTTTACATGTTGTGATTTCTTTTCTTCAAGAACTATAAGGATTTTCCATATCCACTTACTAACTGCATATTTCATATTTATTCATTTTATTTGCCAGAGATATTGCAGAACATTTATTTCTTCTTAGTAGGAGATTCAACCTCAATTGCTTTCTTTATTGACCCGATATAACCGCTTCAAGTGACTTTGCCATGGACTTTATTTTCGGAATCCGGGTTCTCATAAGAGAAACATTTGCAATTATAGAGGTAGCATTGTCGACAACTATTATTTTCTCCCAATACTCTCACAACGTGAGATTATCCTATCTCTTTGTCATTTTCTAAACAAGAGATAATTTATTGTTCTGCATACCCAACACTATGATGTGCGCGCTTAGTGTGTTGGATTTCATCTTCATGATGATCCTCTTCATGAGGTGCCTAACCTTCTTCATGAGGTGTTCTCTTCATAAGAATGGAGGAGTTTATTTTTATTTCATTTAACAAGTATACACTAAACTAGAATCCGCAGGCGTCCCCGTAGATTTTAGCTTCATAGTATACACATTTAGTTTACTACTAGTAAACACAACTTCTTGTTTATAACTTCAAATTACTCCTCTCATTTTCAAAAATATCTGGCATATGCTCTGCTTCATGCTTCAAAAGAGCATTAGTCAAACTATTATTTGATTTAGTGCGTGATACTATTCCTGCTTCAAGCTTCAAGGAATATTTTCTCTTAAAACCATTCTTCCTTTCAAGAAAATAATATTTGGCATTCAACATAGGCTTTCTCTCCCCCTAATGCCAATATTAGATCTTTAATAGCATACTTCAAAAGAAATCCCCTATGATGGGCTTAAAATAATTCAAATTCATGTATCTCCAACTACAAGTGGAGGCCCATTCATATATGCTATGATAAAATTTTATATGAAATATTCACGCACATATTTAAATATGGGGGTTATTATACATTATATGCAGTGAGGTAGGATTCATAAAGTGCACTTAAGAATGTTCAGCATTCCTACGAAATCATGGATGTTCTCTCCCTAATTTGCACATATCATAGTTTATAAAACTATTTTATTATCTAGCTTCTTTATTCTTAGCCTAAAAAATTGATCCAAGTACTCATACATAAAAAAATGGACCATACATTTCAAATGTATAAAATATGCAACATTCAAATTTACATGGAATTTCTTCAAGAATTTTCTAATTGCCATTAATGCAATATCCTCAAATGCCTTTTTTTAATAAATACCAAATCGTTTAAGCGTGTTATCCACCATCTTAATTCCACAATAATTCATCCCTTCAATTGGGTTACTTCTCCATTTAGCTAATTTCAGAAGTCACTCCCTCTGATCTTAAGCCACTTGGCCATAGACCAATATATTACTTATGTATGCAACACATGAAAAACAAAATATTTCTTAGTTCAATGGGGACTATATAGACATAGCGTACTAGCTAGCCAACTTAATTATGTGAAGAGTGCAAGGTAGCTACTAGCTACAAATTTAGCTTCTTCTATGCTAATATCCATACAGAAGTGGAGATACTTGCAGCTCGACGGGAGCATAACATATTAATACACATTCAAGTGTAACATGGAATGTTGGTATTCAATCCAACATAATAGATAACAACAAAATGCAAAGCTACAGGCTTACATGCAATTAGTGCAATATAGAGAAAATTAACATAGCCAGAAAAGTCACGACTAGAACTTTAAGTCCTTATACACGCACTTAAAGATAGATTTAGGAAGGCTATGCCTACTAAATATATATTATCCACATTTTCTTATGCCTTTACTTGAAATTTCTCCCCCTTTTCATACCATAATTACTTCAAGTAGTAATATGCTTCATGCATCATCTATGATTAATCATTACAAATGTTCCATAGAATTTAACCATACTTATGAAATACATATGTTGCGTGTACCATTCAATGTAGAGCAACATATTTGAGGTAGGACATAAACTTCTAGTTTTTTGAGCTGAAGTATTGAATACTTAGTTTATGGATTATACAATTTCTTGGCTAAATTGATCCTTCCGAGATCAGTTCATATGCCAGTATAGTCCAATCGTTCATGTGCTTCTAGGAAATTCAATCTTCCTTCTACCTACATGGTAATATTGCACAAAGAACGATAACCTTCATGGTTAATAAGGCTTCTTTGTGGATAAAATAATGCAAAACTTATTTATATAGGCAAAATAAGCAATTGTTTATATGTGAAACATATAATTCTAATTCATTCCATATAAGATTGACACATATTATTGCAAGTAAAAATTGCAACTATTGCAACTAAGAATAATAAATACTTGATATAAGTCTTCAAGCTAATAAAGTAACCATTAACTCTTCTATGAGTTTATAAAATCCACATAATTCAACGGAATTAAAACTTAAAGCATTGCCACTATAAATACTTCTGGATAGTAATTTCAAAGAAAAAATAAATATATAAGCACATAATTTAAGTTCTTCTTCTAGAGAATCCTTAAAAATTCATTACCCATTCTTGCATGTCTTAGCTTCTATGCTTGACATTTAGCATCTTCATGCATACTTTATTTCATAGTAGTGATATGTAATAATGATCCTTCTAGGAGTACAACATATGCAAGTTATATATCCTGATCCATAATGCTACCTAGAAAATTCTAACTCAACTTCTATTTGAGTAATTTCTGATGATAAATTTAAATACTTCATGTATTATATTGCTCTTTGATATTCTATATACAAGAGAAATTTCTTCAAGAATATTCACCGATAAAATTTTATTTATCATCATGTCTTCTATGATATTTAATACAAAACTTTGGATCATTGTATTTATTTGTAGAGCAGCATATATATCTCATAGGGTCATGTAAAGTTTGAAAATTCAATTTTCAATAATATGGGATATCTTATAAAAATTTCTCATACATCCCACAAAGACCTTTGAGATCTATTATGGCCATATACTCATTAAGGAGAATAATACCAGGAACTATAGTGCCTGAGTCTACTACACTTCACTGGTAGTAGAATATCCTACTAGGATTTAACAATGACAATGCTATATAATTCTTTTATTCAAAGCAAGTCCAGGATATTCCTTCTTCATGAAGCTATGCATATATATCATTATAACTAGAATCATTATGTGTGCATAAGTTTACTGCATGTAAACAAGTAGCAAGGTGCAAAAAATAGTGGACGATTATACAAAAAAATATTCATAGAAGCATCCTAGCATTTTTTAGGATCATGATATATGTAAATTTTCAGAATTAATACCAACCATTCTCCTAAAATTTTCATTATACTAGGAGAAACAAATATGAGCCTCTCAAAGGTGATAAGTCTAAGGTCTGTAGGATTTAGAGAGCTCATATATATACCTTATACCATATTTTTACTCTTATACATGTGGATATAAGAATACATAGTAATATACAAACGACATAGGGTTAAACAAACAAAAAAACTATGTTTTCCGATGTCTTATATGCACAACAATCCTATAAATCAATAATTTTCAGAAACAGTAGATATTATTCTGCAAGAATATAGAGCATAAAATCTTCCAGATTTTGTGGACTATAAAATTTCAGATTTATATAGTCTCATACTTATTTTCTGAAATTCTTATAGATTTTTTTTTCTCGGAAATTTCCACAACATATTCCCTTTTCTTGGCCCAATTCATTTTCTTTCAAATCTGTAGGTACGAAGGACTACTTGGTCCGACATGGACTATCTCCGATCCCTCTTCTCAGCCCAAACGGCGACGTGCGAGCCACATGTCAGTGGAGGCAAGGAGGTATTAGCATGCATGCACTGCAACATCAAGGAGCGATTTTCAAGCGTGTAGGCAAAACGGCATGCAGGCCATGAAAATTTGGGAGGGCAACAATGACCTGGCCATTAATACGCGATAGGCTGAACGGCTGCTGCCAGCAAACCGTGAGTTGTGGTGCCATGTTCATAGATGTGCAAAGCTTATTTAAGGAAACTCAACCAATTATATTCTTATGTAATCTCAAACAATTATATTGGCTTGATTCGACTACGAGTCATATTTGCTTGCAACAATTTCAATGTGTGTTTGTATCCTTGAGAGATGCGTTAATAATGTTGGCTTCATGCCTAACTTGCAAATATCATGATGGTTGTGGCATACAGGCCACAATCGTTATCGAGAAAGACTAGTTCAATGGCAAATAGCCTAAGCATGCTGCGTTGAGGCCGTACTCAGTGCATTTGGGGATATCAGAGTTCCAGTCGTATTCCAGACAACATGCAACATACTTCTGGTACATGACATAATCGGAGGAAACAAAAGCCTTTTTTATTTTTAACCCTAGATACAAACTCTGAAATTTTTTATTTACTCTATATGTATATACTCCGTGTATATTTATATACTTCAAGTATATAGGTACTTCGTGTTATAAAACATGTTGCCAGCGGTTGGGACCTTTACCTTTCCGTCTCTCATGATCAACATAGTAGATGAAAGTAGAGAACAAATAGACATAAGACAGGAGACTATTCTTTATTTCTCTGAATATTGGTGATTACAACATAGAGCTCTCACATATATATAGTCCTGCCAAGGCCTAAGAGTTTTAGTAAGAGCCCACATACAAATGGACTAGGATTACGATTCCTCCTCCTTTCCTTCTAGGATCAAGTTCGTATGTTTTACAACACTCTCCCTTGGGCGATTACCATGATATGCACATGCCTCATTAAAAACTCCATCCGAAAACCCAATGGAAAAAAACGGTTCTTGGAGAAAAAGAGTACATCGCATTCGTTAATTGTATGGCACATGTTGTCTCATTAAAAACCTTGTGTGAGAAATCTTGAAGTAAAAGCTCACATAGGAAAAAAGAGTACAACATTTAACCTTCGTGGTTATATATTCTTCGCGATATTCAGATATTTATCTTCATGATCTATGCATAAACTTCAATGTTTTAGCAAATATGATCTACTAGATCTTTGTAATTCTAGTGGTTTACCTTCAAGGTAGATTCAATGAAAATATGCTCCCCCTCATAATGCCAAATTTTGAACTTTATTGTTCAAAATCACATTGTTCACAAATGTGTGTTTAATTAATGGTATGTAGTACCACAATACTATATTTTTCAAAAGTTGGCTCATAATTCTTCTATGAATTATATGGGTATAAACAAGAGCAATATGCTTCATGTATAAATGACCACTTATTAGTTGTGCAAAACAAAAATAAAAATTATATTCAGGATAATAAATCCTTTCAGAGGATTATGGAGTAAATAACTTACAATATTCTATATCTTCTAGATAGTGCATCAAACTTATAATTCTTGTTTAGTAGATTTTAGATTATATATTCTACAAATCTTCGGGATTTTGATTATACCACTAAACAATAAATCTAGTCTTGCATTTGGCATTTAGGGGATTCAATTACCAAAATCACCATTATTCTTATACCTTCTATGGTGTATTTAGAGGATATCAGAACTTTATTGCTAGCTTTACAATATACACTTTCTGAGTGTTTGTATGAATCTTCATGATATTTAGAATTCATTATTTTATTTCTTCTCGGGTCTACATTCACTTCGGGGATTAATGGTGCTTATTAAGAATTGACTGGTAAATCCTTCATGGATTAAATCCTTCAAAGATGTTCTCATTCTTAGCGAATAATATTTCTCTTCTATAAGATATATTCTCTACTACATGAGAGATTATTATGTAACATACATAATGAAATAGTGATATTCACTACAAGTTCATTCAATGACTCTTTTTCTTCTAGGACATGCTCTTCTTGAGACTACAATATTCATACATGAATATATATTCTATCTTAGATTTCTTAATACTTAGTATGATATTAATTTTTATATGTTGCGATTTATTTTCTTCAGAAACTATATGGATTTTCTGAATCCACTTACTAACTGCATATTTCATATTTATTCATTTTATTTGCCAGAGATATTGCAGAATATTTATTTCTTATCAGTAGGAGATTCAACCTCAATTGCTTTCTTTATTGACCCAATATAATCGCTTCAAGTGACTTTGCCATGTACTTTATTTTCCGGATCCGAGTTCTCATAAGAGAAACATTTGCATTTATAGAGGTAGCGTTGTCGACAACTACTATTTTCTCCCAATACTCTCACAATCTGAGATTATCCTATCTCTTTGTCATTTTCTAAACAAGAGATAATTTATTGTTCCGCATGCCAACACTATGATACGTGCGCTTAGTGTGTTGGATTTCATCTTCATGATGATCCTCTTCATGAGGTGCCTAACCTTCTTCATGAGGTGTTCTCTTCGTGAGAATGGAAGAGTTTATTATTATTTCATTTAACAAGTATACACTAAACTAGAACCCACAGGCATCCCTGTAATTTTAGCTTTATAGTATACATATTTAGTTTACTACTAGTAAACATAACTTCTTGTTTATAACTTCAAATTATTCCTCTCATTTTTCAAAAATTTTCGGCATATGCTCTGCTTCATGCTTCACAAGAGCATTAGTCAAACTATTGTTTGATTTAGTGCGTGATACTATTTCTGCTTTAAGCTTCAAGGAATATTTTCTCTTAAGATCATGTTCCTTCCATAAAAATAATACTTGGCATTCAACATAGGCTTTCTCTCCCCCTAATGCCAATATTAGATCTTTAATAGCATAATTCAAAAGAAATCCCCTATGATGGGCTTAAAATAATTTAAATTCATGTATCTCCAACTACAAGTGGAGGCCCATTCATATATGATATGATAAAATTTTATATGAAATATTCATGCACATATTTAAATATGAGGGTTATTATACATTATATGCAGTGAGCTAGAATTCATAAAGTGCACTTAAGAATGTTAATTTCGTAGGAATGCTGAACATTCCTACGAAATCAAGGATGTTCTCCCCCTGATTCGCACATATCATAGTTTATAAAACTATTTTATTATCTAGCTTCTTTATTCTTTAGCCTAAAAATTGATCCAAGTACTCATACATAAAAAAAATGGACCATACATTTCAAATGTATAAAATACGCAACATTCAAATTCACATGGAATTTCTTCAAGAATTTTCTAATTGCCATTAATGCAATATCCTCAAATGCCTTTTCTTAATAAATCCCAAATCGTCTAGTGTTATCCACCATCTTAATTCCACAATAATTCATCTCTTCAATTGGGTTACTTCTCCATTTAGCTAATTTCAGATTAACTCACTCCCCCTGATCTTAAGCCGCTTGGCCATAGACCAATATATTGCTCATGTATGCAACACATGGAAAGCAAAATATTTCTTAGTTCGACGGGAACTATATAGGCATAGCGTACTAGCTAGCCAATCTAACTATAGGAAGAGTGCAAGGTAGCTACTAGCTACAAATTTAGCTTCTTCTATGCTAATATCTATGCAGGAGTGGAGATACTTGTAGCCCGATAGGAGCACAATATAGTAATACACATTCAAGTGTAACGTGGAATGTTGGTATTCAATCCAACATAATAGATAACAACAAAATGCAAATCTATAGGCTTACATGCAATTAGTGCAATGTAGAGAAAATTAACATAGCCAAAAAAGTCACGACTAGAACTTCAAGTTAGATAGATTTAGGAAGACTATGCCTATTAAATTTATATTATCCATATTTTCTTATACATTTACTTGAAATTTCTCCCCCTTTTCATGCCATAATTACTTCAAGTAGTAATATGCTTCATGCATCATCTCAAGTAGTAATCATTTCAAATGTTCCATATAATTTAATCATACTTTTAGTATTTAATGGTTATGGCATGAAATGCACATCTCCCGTGTACTATTCAGTGTAGAGCAATATATTCGGGGTAGACATAAACTTCTAGTTGTTGGATAAGTGCAATTTATTCTTGTGCTTAGGAAATCTAGTTTCCCTCCAATCTACATGGTAGTAGTGCACAAAGATTATAACCTTCATGGTTAATTGAGGCTTCTTCGTGGATAAAATTAATACAAAATTTATTTAGATAGGCAAAAATAGGCAATTGTTTATATATGAAACATATAATTCTAATTCATTCCATGCAAGATTAACACATATTACTACAAGTAAGAATTGCAACTAAGAATATTAAATGCTTGATATTAGTCTTCAAGCTAATAAAATAACCATAAACTCTTCTACGAGTTTATAAAATCCACTTAATTCAACAGGAATTAAAACTTAAAGCACTGCCACCACTAATACTTTAGGATAGTAACTTTAAAGACAAAACAAATATATAGGCACATAATTTAAGTTCTTCTAGAGAAACCTTAAAAATTTATTTCCCATTCTTGCATGTCTTAACTTCTATGCTTGACATTTAGCACCTTCATGCATGCTTTATTTCATAATAGTAGTGATATGTAATAATGATCCTTCTAGAAGGGCAACATATGCATGTCATATATAATGCTGCCCAAAAAATCTAACTCAACTTCTACTTGTTATAAAACATGTTGCCAGCGGTTAGGACCTTTTCCTCTCCGTCTCTCATGATCAATATAGTAGATGAAAGTAGAAGAACAAACAGACACAAGATAGAAAGACTATTCTTTATTTCTCTGAATATTAGTGATTACAACATAGAGCTCGCACGTATATATAGTTCTGCTAAGGCCTAAGAGTTTTGGTAAGAGCCCACATACAAACGAACTAAGATTAGGATTCCTTTTTCTCCTTTTAGTCGGTATGTTTTACAAGTCGAGCTACTCCAGGGGCCAGTACGCCACCTGCAAGGCTAACTCACATCTACGCCCTCGACTAGAGGTTTCCCTGTTGTGCATTCTGGTCTCCAGGACAACGGTTTGGTTTGCCATCTTCAGGATGCGGTGAGGTACACATGCTTGTTTCTAGCGACTGGGCATTCTCAATGTGCCAAGGTCAGCAGGTAAGAGCGTGTGCTCATTCATGGGACAACTATGGAGTGTATGAACAATCTATCGGAGAACTGATTTCTTACTTATTGTCCTATTGTACCTTATCTCAGTAGGACTCGTGTTGATAACGTATTAGAAATCAGCTTCTACACACTCAAGATCACACGGACCAGAAACACAGGATGGGGAGGATACTTTTCTTTCTTCTCTGTATTTCACTTTCTCATCTTCTGATGATCGTTCTACATCAGTGAGAAGCCTAATATAACACAAGACTTTTGTTGTATTCTCCCCCAAGCTACGTTGGGCGTTGCTGGGCGGCCGCCTAGTCGCGAGTACGCGCTGGGCGAAGGCCCTCGCCGCGCCTAGGGGGGTAGTCGCGCGTCTCGGCGCTAGGCGGAGCTAGGCGGTGCGTAGGTGGCGTTAGGCGGCGTCGAATCGGCGCGGAAGCACGCTAGGCGGCGCGTAGGCGGACCCGCGCGCGGGCCGCGGAAAAATTGGCGGCCGCGGTCGAGGGTGCGGAGCTTTCCCACGTGATTGCGCGCCCAGGCGACCGTGCGGTGTGATTTGGCGCGCGAAATCGCGCGGATAAGGCCGAGGAAGCTATTGGAAGAGAAGAGATTGGTCAAGTAATCTTTGAAGAAATCGCGCGGATAAGGCCGAGTAATCTTTGAACTAGTGGACAAAGCAAATTTTTTTTGCGAACGAGTGGACAAAGCAATTGAAGACATTGGTCCAGAAAATGTGGTGCAAGTGGTGACTGACAATACCTCTAACAACATGGGAGCAAAGAAGCTATTGGAAGAGAAGAGACCACATATTTTTTGGACCTCTTGTGCAGCTCACACAATCAACTTGATGTTGCAAGGAATTGGCAATATGGCTCGGTTCAGGAAAGTGATTGACCAAGCCAAGTCATTTACCATATTTGTCTATGGGCACACAAGAACATTGGAGTGCCTGAGACACTTCACAGAGGGGAAAGAGGTAGTGAGGCCTGGAGTAACAAGGTTTGCTTCATACTTTCTCACTTTGTCCATTTTACAAGAAAAGAAAGACCAGTTAACAAAGATGGTGGTGCACGGTAGGTGGGACTCATTGAAGGATGTCAAATCAAAGAAAGAAAAAGAGGCAACAGCAACCATATTGAGTCCAACCTTTTGGAAGGATGTGAAGCTCACATTGGCTGTTTTTGAGCCATTGGTCAAAGTGCTCTGTTTGGTTGATGGGGTTGTGAAGCCATCCATGGGTTTTGTTTATGGCTCACTACTAAAGGCAAAGAGAGAGATCAAAGAAGCCTTTGGCAATGTTGAGTCTCGATACAAGGATCATAGCTGTTATTGAAAAGAAGATGGCTGGAAGACTTGATTCCCCATTGCATTTGACAACTTATTTGCAGAATCCACACTACAGCTATAGTAACCCAGCAATCTTTGATGAGCCTAAAATAACAGAAGGATTTATAGCTGCTATTGAGAAATTTTATTATCATGACGAGGACAAGCAACATCAGGCTGCCAACATTGAACTGAAACAGAGAAGGACCATTTAATAAGAAGTTTGCAAGGACTTTTGAGAGTTTTGACTACAATCTAGATAGAGGTATACATGATTGTTTTCTGTAAAACTAACATGGCTCATGGCTGTTAACATGGCTCATGGCTGTTAAAACTAACAGTTCTGTTTGTGTTTCTTCTTTTTTTTCAGCGTCATGGTGGCGGCTGTATGGAACAGAGGTTCCTGCATTACAGAAGATGGCTACAAGGATCCTGTCTTTGACATCAAGTTCTTCGGGCTGTGAAAGAAATTGGAGTGTATTTGAAGTAGTTAGTTCCTATCTATTATGAGCATTTCAGCAGCATTATTATTAAATTGCAGATCTGAAAATTTTGTTGTTTTTGATTCATAGGTGCACACTAAGAAAAGAAATAGGCTTACTCTTGTCTAGTGAAACTACTAAAGCTCAAGGTTTTCTCCAAGAGGATGGAGATGATTGTGCATTAGTTGACTTTAGAGATGAGGAAGATGAGGAAGAGATGGAAGGTACAGGAATACCTTGGTCTGTGATTGGAGAGGCAGTAGGAGCAGAAGAATAGCTAGAGAGGCGTAGAAGTCCAAGAGTGAGGGACCTCTATGAAGAAGAGTTTGAGTCTGAAGAAGTCTTCGAGGAAGATGAGGATAACTATGTTGAACCGTACTGAACTACACTGCATTTGTGTGACTGTCTATGAGTGACTGTGTTCTTTCGTGACTTTTGCTTGTGAGGATGACCGTTCCTAGTGAACTGCATCTAAGTGTTTGTGTGTGGGGTTTGGGCAGCTATGTGATTGTGTTGTCCTTTATAATGAATTGTCAAATGTCCTAGTGCTTTGTGCAAATGTGCCTATGCTTGTGCTTTCAATTTGTAATTACTAGGTGTTGATATGGTGCTAGGAACATGTAAGAATTACCTACCAAGGGATCAGGTATGTCTACTCACCCTCTTTTCATATTGATTGTCACCTATATATTCAGATTTTGTGCTATAAATAGATATATACATAATATATAGGATATATACATATATATTGGCTATATTGCCAAAACGCCTAGAAAAACGCCTAGGAACGCCTAGGTGCGATTAATCCCGCCTAGGCGCTAGGCAAAGGGTCTCCGCCTAGATTCGGCCCGGCGCCTAGCGTAACTTTGATTCTCCCATATACAACAATATGCTTTTGGCTTATATAATTAACCCACATTATATTTCACGTCTCACAACAGTTCCATAGTTAATTTAGGGCTGATATGAACGTCACAGGGAGCTCAAAATATGCTGTCATTTCCGCTCAGCAACCTTGGAAAGTACAGCAAAAAAAAAGAGAACATTTTCTCGGGCACGCCATTGCCAGGAGGGGAGCGGTCAACAGATAAGTAAACAATCAGAATTGAAAAAAATGCAAGTTTAAGCTTGAGTGCAATTCTTCCAAAAGTAAAAGTGGTACGTTTCAAACTGATAATAATTAGCAGCAAAAGTATACACAATGGCACAATCCCACCTAGCTTTTTCAGCAACCTTGTTTCCATGAAAAGAATTGGTAACCATGATAAGACCGAGGGCAAAATGTGGCAGAAACTCTGATTAATGATTAATTGAGACTGACCGGTTATGTACTGAGTGCTAACCCAAACTTGCAATACCCTGTTGGAATAGCAAAAAAAAATATTGGATTAAAGGTTCATACTATACTATACAAGAAACAAATTCAAGACAAAAATAAACTAGAAACAACATACCAATATAGCTGAGCAGACCAATATATTATATATGTAACACCCAAAAATATGTAAATAGGATTGGTAACATGACGAGGGCTGACATTTAGGTCAGAAAATCTTCTGTCAGTTAACAGGAATCCTGGTAGAAATAATAAAGAACCATTATTAGCAATTCCCGACAAATTTGAGGTCCATAGAAAAAGAAAGTTTTGGTTGCAGTCAATGTTGGCGAAATGATAGGTGGAAACGTGGCGAATGTTGCATTCAATGTCTCAGGGAAACTAAGTTTATCTGGACCCTGTTAACTGTAACTGTAGTACACAAATTAAGATCAAAGAGCAATATCATTGCTCCCTCTGCCACCTATTCATAATAGCCCACAAGACCTATTCATAACTCCTCACAAGACTCAGTTTATGAAAAGCTGAATTGGAAACCGAAGCTACATGATAGCTAGCCTTACTGATGAGTTGAATTTAATAACTGAAGAGATAACCACCCTTGATGATGGGGTCTGGTGAAAATTCAGAACCGATAGCCTACACCAGCCCTAATTTTCACCCAACCCTGCGGGTGAAGCCATAAAAGATTGGCAATGTGTTTGGTTTAGAGCCTAATGAACCGAACCCAGCAAAACGGACACAAATTTTGGTTTTGCTTTCACAACTCACAAAACCAAACTTTGTTTTTTTCTCTAGTAAGTTGGCACTTTTGGAGGAACTTTGCCTAAGAACAGATGCTGGTGCGGACAAAGGTGCTGGTGCTACTTAAGAGTGTTTTTAGTCACCAATAGCTCCTTGCCTAAGAGGTTGCGCTGGCATTATGGTGCTGCTCTCTGCTTTGCTAGTGATACAAATACCTCTCTATTCTGCTAGCATTATTATTACTGATTCAACTTCTTGCTTATTTTTGGCAGCACCCTCTAAAGTTTCAAGATCTCTACTATTGCCAGTTTTATCTGCTACATTCCCACCATGTCAACAAACACGTCATGTGAAGCCCACAAGGGTGTATGAAAATATCTACTCATACTAACTAGATATTTTTTAGTAGAAAATACACAAGAGAGCTGCTCATATACTAACTAGATGAATGAAAAGGCAGCTCAAAACATGTCTCCAGTTGTTGCCACAGCTACCTGCTGGTAAATAAACAAGTAAATGTTTGGCTTTTGTAATCCATGCAGGTCATGTTACCACGGTGACATAATGACAACACATTCTCAATGTTGCCAGATCTTATCAGGTGACATCTCAATTCCATGTTGTGGACAGTGGACTCCTTTGTCGGGCGCCAGTATAGGCGCTGGACCAGGAATCCCACAATGACCACTGGCTAGGCTGCTGCAGCAGTTATGGAAAGAGAGCAATTAGGGAGAATTTTTAGGAGATTCATTCACAGTTTGTTAGGAGTGCATTGCCAGATCTTGTCAGGTGACATCTCAGTTCCATGTTGTGGACTCCTTTGTCGGGCGCCAGTATAGGCGCCGGACCAGGAATCCCACAATGACCAGTAGGCTGCTGCAGCAGTTATGGAAACAGAGCAATTAGGGAGAATTTTTAGGAGATTCATTCACAGTTTATTAGGGAGTGCATCTGGACTATAAAGGGCACTTAGGAATTGTGATCTGGATTTATCAAAGAAGGAATAAACCTCCCTAGGCGAGTGGATTTCCCCTTCGACAGTGGCTGCCCACGGTTCAGCGGCTGCCGCCGGCGAGATCCCCACAACGCCATTGCCTCGCTACCCTTTGCGCTCCAATTCCCAGTCCTGATTACTCCTCCACTCTTCCTTGCGATCTCCTCACCGGGTAAGGTCTCACTTCCATCTTATGGTGAGGAAAGTTGGCACAAATGGTCCTCAGGTTAATAGATTATCAGGTACCATATTTCATTTCATAGTATGGTTCATTACATTATTCTCTTTTCACATGATTTATTGTCAGTTAACTAGAATATATATAAAAGAAAATTAAACATACCTTCATTTAAATAAAGTCCAACTTGGACCTTTACAAGGCATACCATAGTGAACTCAGGGCTCATCACCATTTCTCAATTGCAAGCGTTCAGTAGAAATGCAGATCTCGGTCACAACCTAAAAGTAACCAAAGCGTGTAGTTTCCCATGCATGTCAAAACTTTAAACATTAGAACTTATATACCATGAAACCTATTGCTAACAAAAAAGTCAAAACTACTAAAAAATGTACTTCCATTTAAAGCAGCACTACTTATCAGAACTTTAGAGCACAAAATTCTGATACAAAGGATTGTGGCTGTTATGTTTCAAATAATTTTCTAGTGCATTTTCATCAGTGATTACATGGGATGGCTAGATGAATCTGCATGGTAATATTTTTGCATTGTAACAATATTGCAAACAATTCCCACACCATTCCATTAATGCACCATGTTACTTGTTGAGCGATATACAATGCAGCAGCATTAAAACAAGTTATTTCATTCCACACCTGATGGTACTCTCTGTCAGTAATCTCTCTTTTTATATACTTCGCAGCAGCAGCAAGAATTTCCTGCTTAGTCAATGTTGCATTGGGTTCTTTGTGTTTGAAGAGCAAAATGAATATGTTTCTGTAGCAAAAAAAAGAATAAATACATATATAGCTCTGTAAATTTCAAAACGGTATTTTATGCATTTTCAAATTCGCTTTACTGCTTTAGTGCATTACCGTAAAGAAAACTTATCCTCATGCTTTGCAACAAATACACTATGAACAGGAACAGCAACTTGGCAAATTGATTTGTTGAGCTCGTCATGATGGAGCGATGCACAAGATTTTGCAGCATTGGACAGAGCTTGCAGTTTGGATCCATCCTTTCTATTGGAAGCATATTTTGCAGCCAACTGGCGCAAGTCTCTAACAATTGCCTGCATGCTGCAGTAACACATGCATATATCATTTTATATCCCATTTAACTGTTATTTGGCACCTATCCATGACATAACATAAGATTAAATAAGATGCAGTATCAAGGGGGACATGTAGAGGAAGCAATTAGGACTGAACAAATTTACTCGGTGACAAGATACTGGATCGACAAATATTTATGGTGAACCAGAATAAGAAAAGGTGAAAAGCCAGGGTGACTTAATTTATAAGAACTGACCTGCGAACTTTGTTGGCAGTGAAAACAGTACCCAAAACAGACAGCACAAGGTCATCACTTCCTTGAGAAGGGCCATCCCTGCCCTTGCTCATGTTTGGATGAGGCCCTTTAGAAGTAAGGTTAGGTCTGGCTGAATTCTTGGTATTCCTTGCCGCAGTAGTGCACATTTTTTGGGACTCACGGATAGTCATCTCACGAGCAGACCAAGCACACTCTTGTTCCTTGACTACATGAGGATAGCGTTTTAGAAAGGACAAATCTGCCGATATAAATTTATAGTCCTTCAGAATTACACGTCTTCTACACAATGGAGACAGTATCCTCTTCCTCTTAGGGTCGTTATCTTTGATCCATGCGTCTAGAACATTTAAAGGGATGGACTCCCTTTTTGTAAATTCAAGGAGAACTCTATCTCTTTTCAAAGCATATCCATCATCAAACAACAAAGAACTTTTGCAGACCCATAAACCGCGCACCAAATATGCATACTCTGGAAGCACTTTCAAAATTTCTTCCGCTGAATAGGTTGGAGCAAGGTGCTTCAGAGCATCAAATTCATTTACTTCTGAAACCTATTTTAAACAGGTGAATGTAAAAAAAAAGGTACAAAACAACTTCAATTATTGATAGATTCTTCACCTTCTCTTTTTCTAAATCATTAGAGTTTCAAGCATTCATTAAAATGGGAGTATCTCAATTCTAACCTCAGTAAACCATTTTTTCAGGCGTTCTTCCAGCGGTAGCAAAAGCATTTCCCTGTTATGAGCAGAAAAGAAAAATATGTAACTTGTATTTCTAAATGCATTATATTATATAGTTCAGACAGTGACAACAACCAAAGAAAGAAGTGAGAGAAAAGGCTACCACTAGAAATGAAGAAATTTGAAACATTGCTGTTCAGGAAAATGCAAAATACAAACATTTGAAGACAGTTTTCTTGCAAAATAACATCAGTAACAGGAATTTCCCACTACGGTGGTAAAATAGCACTACACAATTCATCAGACCCTGAAACAGCTTCATAAGTTTCGAAAAGCTAACAGACACAAATATTATTCAACAAATATGTCAGATGTTGAAATTCAAATAACAGTAAACCTAGCATCTCCGATGTCAACTAGTTAACCTATTGCCCAAAGAACTGACTAATCACATGAGCACAAATAGTTAGCATAGGCAATGTTTCAACATCTACTATTATCAGATAGGTGGTGGGAAATCAGCATACTATGATGGTGTGTCATGGCCCATCAGTCTAAGTTCAGATTATTTTAGTAATACTCCCTCCATTCATTTATCAAAGTCATCTTACCGAAAAAAAATTCTCCAAGAATCAGAGTCATCTAAGCTAGGGACCACTATTTTCACCTTTTTCCAAGCACATGCGGCTCCTCTCACTGGTCTAGTTAATTCAACCGTCTGCATGCAGCTCCTTTCACTAGCCGAATTAATTTCTCCTTGGTCACTGTGCACCACCCTAAAATGACTCCGATAAATGGATGGAGTAGTATATAACATGTAAAAGCGACACTTTTTCATGACCAAATGGCTAAGGGCATGTACAACCCAGAGACGGGTGGTCGTCTCTAAGAGCCCAAAATCTATCATACAAACAATTAAAAAGACAAGCCGTACAACCCACAGACAGTAAGTCGTCTATAAACAGTTTAATGCTTTACATGTTGCCAAGATCAATCACGAATATTATTGTGTACACCATTATGTTGCTGTTTGGTTGAAAACATAAAGTCTGTTACCAAAACAAACAACCGTTCGCACTAAGTAGACCCATCAAACTTTGTATTGTAAAGAATAAATGTTAGGGGAAAATAAACAAGGGATGATGCAAACTTTCCACTTTCAGAAAATAAAAACAGCAAACACACACTAGCCTGCTACTCCTAAACACTAAGTTGCACGGATACTTCAGGGTAGGCCGTATCCCGTATCCGATACGTATCCAATACGGATACGTCGTGGATACACGGCGAGTACATATTGGAGGAGTATCGATTTTTTTTTACATAATACGATACGTTTGGCTGATACGTATCAAGATTCAAGCACCTGACACACGTATCAGCCAATTAGGATACGGCCCAGCCCATTAGGAGGCCGTTTCTGTCGCCCTAACTGGGACGGACGCGCAGTCACCCGACGGGTGAAGCGCAAGGCCGCGACGCTGCTCGACGCCCGCCGGCCGCTGGCGCCGTTCCTGCTCGCTGGCGACGAGCACGGCCCCTGCTCAGCCACGGAGCCGCCTGTGGAGTCTGCGTGCCTGCTCTTCAGCGACGGCTGAAGCCGTGAGGCCACGACGCCTGCCCGACGCCCGCCGGCCGCTGGCGCTGTCCCTGCTCGCCGGCGACGAGCACGGCCCCTGCTCAGCCACGGAGGCGCCCTGCTCAGCCTGCTCCTCTTCATTTCTTCCCGATACAGATCCCGTGAGTAAATCCCATCGATCTCCTCTTCTTCTTCAGTAGTTCAGTTAGTAGGATGCTGCATCCTGTATGATTTCTTTGCCCAGTCCCCACACGGCACACTTCATCTTCCTCTCCCCATTGTATTTCAGCAGTGTAGTGAGTTCTTGTTGCTTGATCCCCTGTATGCAGTAGATGGCGTCTCCCATTGTATTTCAGATTTAAATGTAGACTTCCATTAATTTTATTTTTAATATTAAACGTATCTGTGTATCGGGTTTTTTGGGAAATCAGCGTATCCGTGTATCCGTATCCTTCCGATACCGATACGCGTATCCGTATCGCCTAAACATGTAGCCGTCGATGGAGAGGCGAACACGTGGATAAACATGTAGTCTGCAGAAACTGAAAAGCTGCATGATACTCTTTGCACTTCACATGCTCCTGGCTCCTCCTTACTACGCTGCACATGCTTATCCTTTGAAGCTCGCATGAAGCTCATGGCGCAGCTCGTCGGTGTATTTTGCGGCGGCCAAGGTGGACTGGCCCAAGTGCAGCCGGCTCCCGGCGGCCGGGCGGGCTCGCCGGCGCAGGTCGCATCAGCCAGAGCACTCGTGTCTTCATCTATTCTATGCAGCAGATGAGCGTCTATTTGAGGTGAGAGAAAATTGATTTGATGGAGAAGAAGCTTGGCAATAGGCTCATAGGCTGTGGAAAGGAGATGGGAAAAGAACAGTTTGGCGCCATCGTCGCTCCCTCTTGCCGCACGGGATTGAGGGCTTTCACTCCAGGCGGTAATTTCTTCTGGGAGCACGAGCCCGGGTCGTCCCTTCGTGAGACGATGAGCTCCCCGTCTCTTGCCTCTGCTAAGGGTTTTTTTGCAAAATTATGGGTATACAGACGGCATGAAGGGACGCGCTGTACATGCCCTAAGGGGCATATTGAATTGTTACTTTGTGAGGACACTCCCTACACAGCAAGAGAATATGCACCGTTCAGAATTCAGAAGCACAGGCGCCACTATTGTGTGCTTACAAGAAACTAAAATGCAGCTGAGCAGCTCCTTGATCAAAATGCGGTGATCCGCACAGTGGGGGCAAAATTTGTAAAGTTCTTTGCTGTACTCCCGGCTGAGCAGACACGGGGAGGCATCCTCCTAGCAGTAAACGAAGACTTTTTCGACCTCTCCAACGTCGAATTGACCACAAATACGATAACAGCAACAATCACCATGAGGGCATATGGGATACAGTGGAAAATCACAGTAGTCTACGGTCCGCAAGGGGATGCAGCCAAGCTTCAGTTCCTTCAGGAATTGAAAAGCATTCCACCACCGGTGCACAATAGATGGCTCACCCTAGGGGACTTCAATCTCATTTACCAGGAGCAAGATAAGAATAACTCCAATCTTAACCAACATCTGATGTGTGCTTTTAAGGCAGCGATTGATCATCTGTGTCTCAAAGAAATCAAGCTAAATGGACGACGCTTCACCTGGAGCAATCAGCAGGACAGCCCTACGCTCACTAGAATGATAGGCTCTTATGAAACCCAAAGTGGGAATCTTTCCTGCCTGCTTCTTGCATTCCCTTCCGTCACTTATGTCCGACCACACCCCTTTGCTTCTGCAAGGAGAGCTTGACCACCATCACAACTCGTCCTTCCGGTTTGAAAACTTCTAGACGAAGATGGAAGGCTTTCAGGACCTCATCCAAACCATTTGGAACAGGCCAGTCACCTCAGTTCTCCCCATAAAGCGTTTACACATCAAGATGGCACGGGTTGCAAAAGGAATGAAGCGTTGTTAAAAGGAAAAAATTGGCGACACAAAACTGCAGCTAGCCATAGTGAAAGAAATCTTGCTGCAATTAGAGGCAGCCCATGAGCAAAGGATGCTCACTACTCTGGAACTCGATCTGCACAAACAACTCAAAGCTCACAGCATGGGGCTTGCGGCCATTGAAAAAATAAGAATCCGGCAAAGATCACGGCTCACCTACATCCATTGCGGAGATGCCAACACAAAGTTTTTCCACATTAGAGCTAGTGCACGTCGAAGAAAGAATTACATACATTGTCTGCATACAGACAAGGGGATTGTGATAAATCATGAAGAAGAATAAGTTATAGTGGACTATTTTAAAAGCCACATTGGCTCCGCAGTTCCGAGATCCATGACCATCAACTGGCAATCACTAGGCTATGCCCCGCATGACCTCTCGGATCTTGACACATCCCACGAAGAGGTTCAAAATACAATAAATGTCATGCCTTCTGACAAAGCGCCAGGTCCAGATGGCTTCACGGGCACCTTCTTTAAAGCATGCTAGGGAATTATCAAAGACGATGTTATGGCTGCCATAAACAGCCTTTTCACAATGAACGCCCAGGGATTTGACTGGCTCAACATGGCGTGCATCGTCCTGCTGCCCAAAAAAGCGGATGCAACAAGGGTGACTGATTTTAGGCCAATTGATCCATAGCATTGCAAAGATTTTTTTTTCCAAATTGTTAGCGAGCAGGCTGGCCCCTCAGCTGAACTCCCTAGTCTCCAATTGCCAGAGCGCATTCATAAAAAAGAGAAGCATCCATGACAATTTCCTTTATATTCAGGGTGCAGTGCGTAAGCTACACAGGCAGAAGATACAGGCATTATTCATGAAATTGGACATCCACAAAGCCTTCGACACGGTGAATTGGGGGTACTTGCTAGAGGTTCTACAAGCCCTGGGCTTCGGACCACCCTGGCGTGAAGGGCTCACTATCCTATTCTGCACGTCCTCCTCGACTATGCTGCTTAATGGGCAACATGGCCCCAACTTCAGCCATGCAAGAGGGAGTCCAGCAGGGAGATCCACTCTCACCCATGCTCTTCATTCTAGCCATGGACTCGCTACAGCGCTTGCTTGATCAGGCAATCCAACAGGGGATAAAGTCCACGTCCAACCTCTCATTGAGCGAATTGGGCAAAGGTTGCCCAAATGGAAAGGGTGATGGTTGAACAAAGCGGGACACCTCACCCTAGTCACTTTCGTCCCCTCCTCCATGCCAACCTACCACCTTACAGTGTTTCCCTCGGCAGCATGGGCCAGAAGGAAGATTGATAAAATCAGAAGATCGTTCCTTTGGAAGGGGGAGGACAATGCCAATGGCGGACACTGCTTGGTCAATTGGCCGACAGTTACCAGAACCAAAGATCTAGGAGGCTTGGGAGTGCCTGACCTTGATAGATTTGGAAGAGCTCTCCGGTTACGTTGGCTATGGCAAGAATGGGTGGAGGATTCCAAGTCGTGGCTACGCTTTGAACTTCCATGTAGTGATGTGGATCGCCTCCTTTTCAATGCTTCAATCAAAATTACTTTGGGTGATGGTGCAAAGACTTGCTTCTGGCACCATAATTGGCTGGATGGTGAAGCTCCAAGGTACCTAGCTCCAAACCTTTTCCGGCTTGTTTCAAGAAAGAACCAAACGGTGCAACAGGAACTCTACAACAGCAATTGGATGCGTTCGCTTAGGGGAAAGATCACCTTGGCTGTCCACATTGAAGAATTTGTGTCCCTTTGGATACGGATTCAGGACGTCCATTTGCAGCAGGGCGTTCGAGACTCCATCACCTGGCGATGGACCCCAAATGGGGTTTACTCCACCTATTCAGCTAGGATCCAATTCAAAGGTTCATTCGGGTTCTTCCGCTCTAACCTAATTTGGAAAGCATAGGTAGAAAACAAATGCAAGATCTTCGCCTAGATTCTAGTACAAGACAAAAATCTCATGGCACAAAATCTACAGAAGAGAGGATGGACACATCAAACACATTGCATCCTTTGCAATGAACCCTTAGAAACCGGCCTACATCTTTGTTTGTGCTGCCCATTTGCAAATGCGGTCTAGGACCAAATCCTCTCTTGGGAGAACTTCAGTGTGTTGCAGTCACAGCCTCAGGGCGACCCAGTGCAGATCAAAGCATGGTGGGAAGAGGCAGTAAAAAAAAGTGCCAATCACTGAACGCAGACGACTCAATGGGGGTAGTGATCTACACATTTTGGAATATTTGGAACGAGACAAATAGGAGAATCTTCAACAATACCGCAGAGACGGTGCCACAAGTGGCCACAAGAATCAAGGAGAGCATGGAACAAAGGAATACGCTTAGCAGTTTTTATTTTTACCCCTGTGGAAAGTGTTTTCCTTGTGTTCTCCTGCTCCCGGGGTCCTTAATACCTTTTTGGAGTGTTCTCTTGCTTGTACATAAACTCTTTCTCTATCTTAATTGAAAGGCAGAGCTCCTGCCATTGTTGGCATGAACAACTTGCGAATCTGAATCTGAACTGCCAGAGGGCAGCTTGGCCAAAGGCCGCTTGGAGTGAATTGAAATGCAACAAGTTCTCACACTAATACAACGGAGAGGGGGCTGCCGCATATCTAGCCTAGAGGGCAGACAGCACCCCAACATGCCCTGACAACTTCTAACTGCCTAAAGCAAAACTGTCTAGCAACAACTTGGTTCACAAGGCACCATGTTCAGCCTGGTTGCCAAGGAACCTATTAGGCAAAGTAAAACACAATTACACTAAAGTAAATGGTAACTAGGCTAACACTAGGCTAACCTTGTCAACCATTACGTCAAAAAAGAATTCAGTGAGACAGAAACAAGTTAGTTCCTTGAGGTCGCCGTTGAGAAATGCAGACTTAACGTCCATGTGATGGACGCGCCACCCTTCTTGAGCCGCCAGCACGAGGACTCGAACAGACTCCATGCGCGCCATCGGAGGTCCGGAGTGAACGCACCGTCGTAGTCGATCCCCTCCAACTGGACGAAGCCACTTCAGCCGGGGATGACCAATCCCAGCCGCAACCTCCATTAAACACCACATCACGGCTTACCTTGACCCGCTGTGTGGCCGGATCAAGGATCCGGTAGGCATCCGCCCCTTCCGCGTAGCCGATGAAGATGCCTGGCTTGCTGAAAGCCCTAGTTTGGTTTTGATAATTGATGAAACCCTAGTACTAACCGCTATACTAAGTGTGTGTAGAGTTAATGAGGTTGGTACATGCCAAGTGATGGAGCAAGTGATGATCATGGTGATGATGGTGATGACCACAGGATGATCAAGTGCTCAACTTTGAAAAGAAGAAAGAGAAAAACAAAACCCTATGGAGATCAAGGCAAAGCTATTGCTTAGGGTTTTGGTTTTGGTGATCAATATTAGAGTGGAAAGATTAGATTGGGGGCAAAGGCCACACACGGCAACAGCCAGGGGCGTCATTATATATAAGCCAATGGGCTGATGAATTACAGGAGGTGATAGACACCAATAATAGCCTACTATACAGGCCTACCATACATGTGTAACTGTAGCCTACTAAACATAGCCTCCTACTAAACATAGCCTACTATACAGGCCTACCATACATGTGTAACAATATTCCAACAGCCCCCCGCAGTATCAACCGGAAGAGTATCGGACGTTGAGGCTGGATCGGAAGGACTGGAAGACAGCAGTAGGTAGTCCTTTTGTGAAGATGTCCGCATATTGAAGTGTTGTTGGAACATGTAGAACATGAACATCCCCGAGAGCAACACGTTCACGCACAAAGTGCAAATCAATTTCCACGTGCTTGGTGCGTTGATGTTGAACCGGGTTGGTGGAGAGGTAGACAGCACTAATGTTGTCGCAGTAGACCACCGTAGCCTTAGACAACGGGCAATGAAGTTCAGCAAGAAGCTGGCGAAGCCAACATGCTTCAGCCACAGCATTAGCAACGCCGCGATATTCAGCTTCAGCGCTTGAGCGAGAGACTGTCTGTTGCCGTTTGGAAGACCAGGACACCAGATTATCTCCAATAAAGGCACAGAAGCCGGAGGTAGAGCGCCTAGTATCGGGGCAGCCGGCCCAGTCCGCATCGGAGTAAAGGAGCAGATCATGAGAGGAGCTGCGAGAGATCTGAAGGCTATACTTGATAGTGCCTTTGATGTAGCGAAGAATGCGCTTGAGAAGAGAGAAGTGTTCCTCCCTCGGATCATGCATATGCAAGCAGATCTGTTGGACGGCGTGAGTGATGTCAGGCCGTGTAAGAGTAAGGTACTGAAGACCACCAGCTAGACTGCAATAGAGGGAGGCGTCGGCAACTGGAGGACCCGCTTCTGCAGGTAGTTTGGGGCTCACTTCAATGGGAGTGGCACAGGGGTTGCAGTGCTGCATCTTGGCACGGGTAAGAAGCTCCAGGGCATACTTATCTTGAGTCAACAGCAAGCCAGAGGTATTCCGGGATGCAGTGATGCCAAGGAAATAATGAAGTTCACCAAGATCGGACATAGCAAATTCTTGTTGAAGGGAGGCAATGATCTGTTGAAGCAGTGCCGAGGAGGAGGCTGTAAGAATGATGTCGTCCACATACAGCAGCAAGTACGCAATGTCATTGCCAGACTTGCGGATGAACAAGGAGGTGTCACATCTGGAACTGCAAAAGCCAGTAGAGAGGATGAAAGACTGGAAGCGAGTATACCAAGCGCGTGGGGCTTGTTTAAGTCCATATAGTGACTTGTTCAACTTGCAAACATGTTGTGGGAAGGCTGGATCAATGAACCCAGATGGCTGCTGAGAGTAAATTGTCTCTTCCAGAGTACCATTTAAGAAGGCATTCTTCACATCCAATTGATGAACAGACCAGTTGCTGCTGATTGCCAGAGAAAGAACAGTGCGAATCGTAGCAGGTTTCACTACCGGACTAAAGGTCTCCTCAAAATCGACACCTGGTTGCTGAGAGAAACCACGAAGCACCCAACAGGCTTTATAACGATCCAGTGACCCATCAGACTTTAGCTTTTGGCGATAAATCCACTTCCCAGTAACAATGTTGGCATTGAGTGGGCAGGCACTAAATCCCAAGTCCTGTTAGCCGTGAGAGCATTGAACTCTTCAACCATTGCATTCTTCCAATTAGGATCAGCAAGAGCTTGCTTGTAGGATGGTGGAATGGGCGATGGTCCGGCAACCTGAAAAGTAGCTGGAGTACGGAACCCACTCTTGGCCCTAGTAACCATTGAATGGTTATTGGAGACAGGCAGAATGGGCACTTGCTGAGCTTCTGAAGACCTTTGAGAGGCTGGAATCGGCGCAGGAGCAGATGCACGAGATGCCTGCTGAGGAGCAGGTGCTGCCGGCGCGGGAGCGCGCTGTTCGATGGAGGATTCCGCAGGACGTGGACGAGTATAGACACCGTTATAGGCGGCTTGGTGTTGTAGTCGTTCGGTGCCGATGAAGAGGTGGCTGCACCAGCAGCGCCGGGCGTGGAGGGGCCGCACGTGGCGTGCTACGTTGACGTCGAACCAGCCGCGCCGTGTATCGGGGCTGGCCCGGTCAGCGACGCCGGCACCCTTGCAGCAGCTTGCGACGAGGATGGCGCCGGTTCAGTCGCGTCAGGCGACGGGGCAGGCCCGTGCGGCGTGGGAGATCCAGGTGTGCCTGGCGGTGGGGTAGGTCCTGCTGCCGGTAGTGAGCTGGGCACGCCGGGCAGAGACGCAGGAACACCAGGGAGCACCATATCATCATCTGCAAAGTCATCAAAAACGAATACGAAGAGGCAGTGGTGCTGGTACAAGCAGCATAAGGGAATGTGAGCTCGTCGAACACGACATGCCGGGACGTGATGATTTTGTTAGACTTGAGATCAAGACAGCGGTAGCCCTTGTGATCGGAGGGGTAGCCGAGAAAGATGCACTCGGTGGATCGTGGCGCAAGTTTGTGAGGAGTGGTAGCTGATAGGTTGGGATAGCAGCGACACCCAAAAGCCCGGAGGTGGGAGTAGGATGGCTTGGAGCCGAACAAGGCCTGGTGTGGTGTGAGATTTTTGAGGACTTTTGTGGGGTGGAGGTTAAAGAGGTGGGTGGCTGTGTGTAAGGCATCGGCCCAGAAGGCAGGAGGAAGACCGGCTTGAATCAACAATGTTCGAAGAATATTGATGATTGAGCGGATGACTAGCTCAGCTTTTCCATTTTGTGGTGAAGTGTGTGGGCAAGAGAGTCGGAACTGAATTCCCTGGGAAAGAAAAAAGGAGCGAGCAGCATGGTTATCAAATTCACGACCATTATCGCATTGGACGAAACTAATACGACACTGAAAATGTGTTAACACGTAGGTGTGAAAGTCGCGAATAGTGGAAAAAGTGTCAGATTTCAGTTTCAAGGGAAAAGTCCAGAGATAATGAGTGAAATCATCTAAACGCACCAAATAATATTTATTGCCAGACACACTGGGAACCGGAGAAGTCCATAAATCAAAATGAATGATCTCAAAAGGGCGCTGAGTGCGCGTTAAAGATGTAGCAAACGGCAAGCGAAAATGTTTTCCTAACTGACACTCATGACAAGGAGTGGCAGATGTTTTATTTGGGGCGAAGGAGATGGCGTTTGCTGACTTCAGTTGAGAGAGAACTTTGGCGCTGGGATGGCCGAGGCGCCGATGCCAAATGTCTTCTGCAAGAGCCAGCAACACGGCGCGAGTGGAGGTGGGTGTCGTGAAGAAAGGGTACAAATCGCCGGAGCTATTGCACCGATAGAGCAGCGCCTTAGTTTTCAAATCCTTCACAGACAAACCAAACGGGTCAAACTCCACAGACACAAGGTTGTCAATGGTAAACTTGCGCACAAAAATAAGATCGGTGACTAATTGAGGAGAAATTAAAACGTTGGATAAAGAAAATTGGCGGGTAGGAGAGGGAAAAACAACACTGCCACTAGCAGTGATGGGAATGGAAGAGTCGTTGCCGACAAGAATATTTGTGGGTGTGTGGGAAGGTGAAGTGGAGGAGAAAATACCCTGATTGTTGGAGAGATGAGAGGATGCGCCGGAATCCATGAACCAGTTGGGCTACTGTAGGGTCACGGAGTTCAACGTGTTGATCAAGACAGTGGGATCCCAGGTGTTCGTGGCGGTCGTCGCTGCAGCTGCTGCAGGCGCGCCGGCAGTAGGGAATCCAGGAGGGGTGCCAGCGAACATGGCCTGATGCGGAACGCCGGGACGTGGACCAAGCACGCCCTGGGTAGGCTGCATTGGCCACATCTGGAAGGTGCTGGTGTAGGGGTTCAGGAACGGACGGAAGCCGCCGAAACCGCCGGGCGCGCCAGGCCTGCTGGAGGATGGCGCACTGCTGCGATTCTTGTTCTTGTACCGGTTCTTGTTGTTGTTCCGCGGTGCAGAAGAGGACTGCTGGGGCGCCGAAGGAGAAGCTGGCGGCTGGGGCGCCGAAGGTTGAGGCACCACCACCAGCGCCGTTTGTTCTCCAGGCTGCGGGGTCTTGAGGTCCGCCTCCTCAAGTTCCAGCATCTGCTCCCCCGGACGAAAGGAGAGATTTTCCCACTCCTTGCACAGACGCTGCAGCGTGGCGCGGCGGACACGGTCGACACCGATGCGTGCCGCGGCTACGGAGTCCCATGCCTCTTTGGCGGAGGGCTTGTCCGCGAGCGACACCTGCATCTTCGGCAGAACTCCGGCGATGATAGCCTCCAGCGCGCACTGATCGTCGTGGTACATGAGGTCACCGTACTCGACGGCATCCTAGAGTTGGCGCGCCTGCATCTTGAGTCGCATGAGCATGCTCCACTCGTGGTAGTTGGACTTCGTCAGTTGCGGCCACGGGGTCCCTGTGCCGCCGTCCTTGTACACCGTCTGGATCGCCGGCGACCCGTGACGGCCTCCACGTCTGCGACAAGGATTGAGCCCAGCGAAGCCTCTTTGGGCTCCGCGACGGGTTCCCACGGCGCGGATTAGGGCTCCTCCGCCCGTGCGCGTGTGGCTCCTGGTCCATCTACGCGCGGAGAGCCGCGGCCATGGCGGCTGCCTCCTGAGCTGCTGCTGCTGCCTGCCACGCCACCTGCGCTGCCTGCGCGGCTACGGCCTCTGCCGCTGCCAAGCACCTAGCGCGATCGGCCCCTGGATTCACCATGGCGCCAGCCTCTGGGTAGGCATCCACGGCGACGCCGGCGGCAGCTGCTGCTCTGGCTCTCTGGCTTGAGGTAGACATGGCCCCTCGGCTCTCTCACCCTGGCTCCGATACCAATTGTTGGCATGAACAACTTGCAAATCTGAATCTGAACTGCTAGAGGGCAGCTTGGCCAGAGGCCGCTTGGATTGAATCGAAATGCAACAAGTTCTCACACTAATACAAGGGAGAGGGGGATGCTGCATATATAGCCTAGAGGGCAGACAGCACCCCAACATGCCCTGACAACTTCTAACTGCCTAAAGCAAAACCGTCTAGCAGCAACTTGGTTCACAAGGCACCATGTTCAGCTTGGTTGCCAAGGAACCTATTAGGTAAAGTAAAACACAATTACAGTAAAGTAAGTGGTAACTAGGCTAACACTAAGCTAACCCTGTCAGCCACTACGTCGAAAATGAATTCAGTGAGACAGAAACAAGTTAGTTCCTGCAGTCTAGATCTATCAACTCTTCATTCCATTCCCTCCTTCAAGTTGTTACCACCCTGCCTCAAATAACTAGGGTTGGCTCCTGCAAGGTTCAAAAAGGCGCTAGGCGCTCTCTAGGTGGTGACCCACCACCTAGAGCTAAGGCGATCCTAGGCATTTTCCCAGGCGGTAGCTAAAATATGCATAAATACTTAAAGAAAAGGAAAAAATAGCAAATCAGTGGTCATAGAATGGAGAGAAAGAGGAGGCCCAATAACGGCCCAAGTCTCCCACGGTGCCACTATAAGCCCTCCCAAGTCTGGGCCCAAGTCTTATCCCCTCCCCTCCCAGCCTCTGCTCGCGCTCGCTTCCGTCTCTTGCCCACACTGCCGACGCACCGCCTGACACCCTAACGTTGCCTCCTTCCCCACCAACGTTACCTCATCCCACAGTCGCCTAATGTCCACGCCACCCCCACACGTCCCTGCTTCGGCAGATCTGCCTGCCGCCACCGCCTGATGCCACCTCTTCCTCCACCAGCCGCCGCTGCCTCACATTAGCTCCTCCCCCACCGTCTCCCGGCCTCCACGCCGCCCCCACACGTCCCTGCCTTGGCAGATCTGGATGCCTTTCGCCAGCAACAGTTGGGCAGCCACCTAGGTACCCACGTACCCCCCCCCCAGGCGAGGCGATACCCCGTCGCCCAGCACATAAGCACCTTTTTGAACATTGGGCTCCAGGGTCATGACAGGAAGCCATAATAACATACTTATTAGCTTTTATCCCACTTAGTGTTGTCACCGAATTTCTTCATTTAACAATTCGCAAAATTATATTTTTCTTTGACAACATTATTCATACCATACTTACATATATCCCCTATTTGTATTTTCCAACTAACAATACGTAGAGTTCTAGTTCTCTTGAAAAAAGCAGAGAAAATATTTAGCCTTTTCCAAATCATTAATGAAACGAAAAGAAGCACTCAATATTACCATTATCATAGGATAAGTGCAAAATGAGCTGTTTCACCACTCACAGTTTCTCTAACCAAAGAGAAAGAAGAATAGGGAAATGATGCATACTGCACCTTATTGCTTGGCATTTGTTGATATGTTTGCTGCTAGTCGAGGCTCCAGGACACAAGGACATTACATAATCAGAGCTGAAAAACAAGACAGCATCAGTTTTTAACAAGGTAGGTAAAAAGGCTGATTGTTTGATAAAAATTCACATCACCCCCAGCATTGATGATAACACAGCAAATAAGGAGAAATAAAATGCTGACGAAATAAAGTTGAATATTGATACCAATGTAGATATTGCAGTTATGTAGTAAGTTGTTGCATTGTTATCTTTTCATTACAATGCATATTAAGTGGGTGGATGTAGTAAAGCCATAAAGGGAGACTTGGAATGTTTAATTATCTGGAGCACATGAAACTTAGCACTCCATGTGCACAAACCGTGAGCTAGGATAGTGGCTGACTATTATTAATATTACTACTTTTTTTTAATTCAGATATTCTATGCTTTCAACTCTTGTTGCGGTATCAGTATCTATCCTACGCCAAGCCTGTTTTAGACATAAGATCATTACATGCGGCATCTTTTGTAGTCTCACCACCTCAATATTGTGAAATGTGACAGACTTAGAATCAAAGCTCCTGATCCATAAATGTGGAAACTACAAATCTCAACATGGTACATTTATTTTTGGCCATTATGGGTCAAATCAAGCAACCTGGTGAGCAATTCATGTATTGATTCCAAAGGATTCAATAAGCTATTCCACTCTAATCATTAGTTTTTCCTATTCATGCATTGACAACCCTGTGCACAAAAGTGGACCTAGGCAGGCAAAAAAGCATCTACCGAGCCTAAGCACTAGGCACCACATTTCTGCCTAACATCTTGATGCCGGCTTATTGGTAATTAGGCATCAGTTATATGCCTTGCCACTTGCCTTTATAACAACCGAGCAGCAACAGCAACGGTGCCTTGCTACAAATGAAGTGGCAGCAGTTGTTTGCAATTTAGTAGACTAATCTTATTGAATCCATTTAGATTAATTTGTTGCAAACAGAAAAAGATAATAGATAATCCATAACTCAATCCTACAAGTCAAGGCCACATCAGTTTCTAGTTTATGCCAATTTTGAACTAATATGTGGGCCCAATATTGGTAAATCTGCTATTTTTCGAAGTTGCACATAGTCCTCCCCAGACTAAGTTATGTACTTATGCAACTTAATACTTCCGTTATCAATGATATATTTGAGTATTTAAACTGGACAAAATAGCATTTTAAAAATACTCCATACTACTAATAATTTTAGTGAGAAACTATGTATATATTACATTATAAAATATATTGGTGAAAGACGCATTTCGACCATGAGGATGTAAGAAAACTCTTGGGATTGGAATACTAGCTCTAGTGTGCACATATACCCATTAAATAAATAAAAGGAAAAGGTCAGCAAAGAAGGCTGCAGTACTAATATCAAACTACTTTTTTAGAAGAAAATGATAAAAAACCTTGAAGAAACTCACGTGCTCATTGTGAAATCAATAGGTGCACCCTCATTTGATATCATCTTATCATGGTACTTAGTTGCAATATTGCTCCCTGCTGGTTGGTAGGCAAGAGAAATCCATGGCTGCAACAACGGATGAGCATGTCATTGTTAACAACAGCTTTGACGTTTAAGCAACAGAATAAAGGTACAAAAATACTATGAATTTTAACAAAGTTACAATGCAATGATCATCTAATGTCACAAAAGTACAATACCCCTCAGCAGATATGATAAAATAGAAGATAACAGTACCAAAAGTGATCATGAAAACTGGCTACACAACAAATTTCTAAGAAAACAAGAAATAAAAATGATAACATTATTTCAAACCTCAGGATCTTCTGCTTGGTCCTTGGAGTCTTCGGGGCGCTCATTTCCCTGTCAGCACAAGACATGATCATGAATAGACCATAGCACAAGAAGCTACATTAACCTACTAATAGTGGCACTTCTTTTATCAGTAACTGACCAAAATAATCACAACAGAAAGTAGCAGCTCATCAACCAAAAAATGGACTACTCAACATTAGAAAAAAAATAATCTGACATTAGCAAGGGGAAGAAGTAATAAAACGTTTATTAGAGAATTTAGGGAGAAAACATGTCAGGCCATAATCCAATGCTGTACTAATCCATTCTCCTTGGCATTTCGGATAAAAAAACGAGTGAAGAGTAACTCTTACTGCATGCAAACAAAATATGCTTAATTGCAGGCAATTAGACTCCAGATGTTTCGAATAATTGGACCAAGTATTGAACAAGACAAAATTTTACACATAATGGACATACTGAAAGGGCTACAGCACAGAAGAAAACAGCTAACCAGATCATTTCATAATTTCAAGTCAGTAAACCTTTACAGGAAGAAATGGTACTAAATCTGACAGACAGAGAATGTTACAACACCTTACGAGATGAATCCATTGATCCACTAGCACCACCATTCATTTCACGGGGTTGTGAAGCCTGCCTAGTATGTGCTCGGCCATAAATAACATGTGACATTGATGGTCGCATTTGCACCACTGCATCAATATGATTTAAATGAACCTGTAAAACAACACAAGAGATTGACCCCAAAGAAAATCATACAAATAAACATCTAATTCTAGTAATTATTCCGCGTGTCCTAGTAGGATACTAGACTACCAGCAGACAGGTTCTCTCTGGTGGCAAAGAAAAAATGGAAATGTGTTCCAAGTTTTGGATTACAAATTGCTAGACATAAATGACAAGCTAGTTAGGCCACAAACTCAATACCAGTGGAACTGTGGGGGTTGCTTGGGCCTGAAATAAACTAATACAACCAAAATAAGCAGTATCAAACATTTAGGACATTTAGAATTTGCTTTATTATTGTTACCGCAGTATCCTAATAAATATGCAATGCCACAATTCCCAAGGCTACGGCCTGGCTACTCATAAACACTTAGCCAACAAAAACCAAGAACCAGAGAAGCTGTCATATTACTTACCAAGTTGCCTTTAAGAACACCAACTGCGTAATCAGTAACATCAGCTGCCTTGGATGATGATAGTGTCTTTTAAAAAACATAGAATAAGGACAAAAAAAACACAATATCAATGTATTGATATATATGAACAAAATATGCAATAAAATTATTTGCATGAGAGCAGAACAATTTTATCCATTTAAGATACCATCACAAGTGCTAGAGAAGAACATTACATTAACTCAACTAGCAAAGTTAGGCCTCGTTTAGTTCACATCGAATCTTGCGACACATGCATGGAGCATTAAATATAGATGAAAACAAAAACTAATTGCACAGTTTGTCTGTAAATCGCGAGACGAATTGTTATGACCGGTATTACGTACAAGCGGCGGATAAGTGGCTAGGGGCCACAGGCCGATCGGCCTAGGGGGGATAGGACCCCAATTTCCATTGTCAATTGCTATTATTTAGGAATATTATTATTTGAGGGAGTATTTTATAAATTATTAGAGGAGAGGAGGATATATATATTTGTAAAGACTCTATTCTGGATTTAAGCAGAAACAATATTGTTTCCAGCTTCCTTTAGGGAGCTGGGAGATCGGGAAGTCCCCCAAAACCCTAGCCGCCACCCCTCTGTGAACAGTACGCGCGCTACAGTAGACGCGGGTACTGTTCACGCCTCCAGCCGCCGCTGCGCCTGCCCCTCACCACGGCGCCCCAGCGCCGCTCGCGAGTTCCAGCCCCGGTCTCTCACCCATATCACCTGCGAGAGATCAAGGGAAGAAGGAGGAACCCTAACAACCTGGTATCGGACTTGGCCATGTCGATCCCGCTGCCCTCCTCCACCGTGCCGCCTCTGTCCAGGACCGAGGCCCCCGCCACCACCGCGCCGCTGACTGCGATCCCAACGTCCCCCTTGCTTCCGCAGCCCGCGCTGCCGCCGGCCGTCGGCGCGTCGCCGTCCTCCGGTGGCGTCATGACGAACGAGCAGCTGACAGCAGCGGTCCTCGACCTCGGCCGGATGGTCGCTGGGATCCATGCGTTCCTGCTAGGACCGCACTCCTCTACGCCTACGACAACCCAGCAGCTGCTGCCGCCAACGACGACCCAGCAGCTGCTGCCGCCGCCAACGATCCAGCAGCTGCTGCCTCCACCAGCCAATGCGCCGTCCGAGGGCGTTCCGATCCAGGACATCCGGTTTCCCCCCTCGCCATCGCCACTCCCAGCGTGGCTGACGGGAGCCTCGCCGCCGGTCTACACCAACACTCCGGCGCACCCGACAGTCCCCCTGCTGCCCAACATCACCGCGGGGTTCGGCCATGGGGGCGTTCCTGCGTCGGGCACCCTCTATGGGGGCATCGACGGGACCCTCGTTCCCGGCCCCAGCCTCGGGGCGGTGCCGACACTCGGCGCGGCTCCACCAGGGGCCACCCCCACGGCGTTCGCCACGTTCCCGATGGCGCCCGCCCCTGCTGGTTTCGGCGTTGCTGCGCCCGCGGTTTTGGGAGCGGCCGAATTCCAACCGAAGGGCTACAAGCTTGACTTCACCACATACGACGGTTCGGTTGACCCGCTGAATTGGCTGACCCACTGCGAGCAATTTTTCTAGGGCCAGCGCACCCCGGAGTCCCAACGCGCGTGGATGGCTTCGTACCACCTCACCGGCGCTGCTCATGCTCTGTTGTTGGATGAAGAATGCTGTCTATGGCTCGCGGTTGGCTGAATTGGGGCGTCTACCGTTCCACTCTACCGTCCAGGAGTTCGCGGACCGCTTCCAGACGATCCTTGCGCACTCCCGGGATATCTCCACGCGCCAAAAGGCGGAACTCTTCGTGGGCGGCCTCCCGGAACATATTCGGGTGGACGTGGCGATGCGCGCCCCGCTCGATCTTCAGTCGGCCATGTTCCTAGCCCGCGCATTCGAGAGCCGCGCAACACCCACAGCAGCGCTGTTCCAGACGCAGCAGCAGCGTGGCGCGCGCCAACCGCCGCGGCCAGCCCCTCCCCCGCGCCACCAGGGGGCGGCTGTGGTTCCTGCTGGCGCACAGGGCGTTCCAGCACCGGCTGCAGCAGCCGCTGTTCCAGCTGCCCCGGGCGCAGCAGCACCGCCGCGACAGTTTCGTCGTCTCTCGCCAGCCGAAATGCAGGAACGTCGCCGCCAAGGACTATGCTACAACTGTGATGAACAGTACGTCCGTGGCCATGTCTGCCCACGATTGTTCTACCTGGAGTCGGCAGACTACGTCGAGGAAGATGAGGCCCCCGCCGCAGACAACGACACAGCCCCTGCGGAGATGGACGATGATGCGGCTGCTAACGCTCATGCTCTCGTTGTCTCCGTGCATGCTCTTGCAGGGATCCGGACGTACCATACCCTGCTCCTGCCGGTGACGATTAAGGGTGAACGCTTCCTCGCCCTGCTGGACACGGGGTCCACCCACACGTTCCTCCAGGGGGCCGCCATGCGTCGCCTGGGCCTCGCTCCACAGGGGGCGAGCAGCTTCGCGTTATGGTGGCCGGCGGCGAGCGCCTCCCTTGCGAGGGGATCGCTCGTGACGTGCCGGTCCTCATCGACGGCACGACCTTCCACATCACCTGCATCGGGCTCGCCTTGGGCTGTTTCGACATCATCCTCGGCGTCGACTTCCTCGGGGCGTTGGGCCCCCTCACTTGGGACTTCGAGGGGCTCACGGTGGCCTTTCAGCGCAGCGGGCACCGCACGGTGTGGCAGTGCGTCGGCGCTCCGGGCGCTCCCTCACAGCAGCGGTCTCTCGCCGCGGTGGCCGCTGACCCTCAGCGCCCGCTGCTGGACGAGCTTCTACTTCAGCATGCCGACATCTTCGACACGCTGCGCGACCTCCCACCGGCTCGCTCCTACGACCACCGCATCCACCTCTTGCCCGGGACGGCGCCTGTGGCAGTGCGGCCGTACCGGTACCCCCAGCTACAGAAGGACGAGCTCGAGCGGCAGTGCGCCGCCATGCTGGAGCAGGGCATCATTCGCCCCAGTACCTCGCCATTCTCGACGCCCGTGCTCCTCGTCAAGAAGGCGGATGGGACGTGGCGCTTCTGCATCGACTACCGCGCGCTCAACGACCGCACGTCCAAGGACAAGTTCCCAATCCCGGTGGTGGACGAGCTCCTTGATGAGCTCCACGGCGCCAAGTTCTTCACCACGCTCGACCTCCGCTCCGAGTACCACCAGGTGCGCATGCACCCGGCGGACATCGAGAAGACGGCGTTCCGCACCCACCACGGCCACTTTGAGTTCCTGGTGATGCCGTTTGGGCTTTCCAACGCCCCAGCGACATTCCAGGCATTGATGAACGACGTGCTCCGCCCTTTTCTCCGCAGGTTTGTGCTGTTGTTTTTCGACGATATTTTGATCTACAGCACGTCGTGGTCCGAGCACCTGCAGCACGTGGGCCTCGTCTTCACCACCCTTCGCGCCCACGGCCTCTTCTTGAAGCGGTCGAAGTGCTCCTTCGGGGCCCTCTCCGTCGCCTACCTCGGCCACGTCATCTCCGCCGCCGGGGTCGCCATGGACAGCGACAAGGTGGCCGCTGTCACCTCGTGGCCGACGCCACGATCTCCTCGCGGGGTGCGAGGCTTCCTGGGGCTTGCCGGCTACTACAGGAAGTTCATCCGCGACTTCAGCTCCATCGCGACCCCTCTCACGCGCCTCCTACGGAAGGAGGCGTTCGTCTGGACGACGGAGGCGGATGAGGCCTTTGCCGCCCTTAAGCGGGCGCTCTCGTCAGCGCCGGTCCTACAGATGCCTGACTTCGAGCGCCCGTTTGTGGTGGACTGCGACGCCTCCGGTACAGGGTTCGGCGCCGTCCTACACCAGGGGGCCGGACCCCTGGCTTTCTTCAGTCGACCGTTTGCAGCCCGCCATGTCAAGCTGGCGGCCTACGAGCGGGAGCTCATCGGACTGGTGCAGGCAGTCCGTCACTGGCGCCCGTACTTGTGGGGGCGCCGTTTCCTCGTCCGCACCGACCACTACAGCTTGAAGTTCCTCCTGGACCAGCGGCTGTCCACCGTGCCTCGGCACCAGTGGCTCAGCAAGCTGTTCGGGTTTGACTTCGCCGTCGAGTACCGCCCCGGCCGGCTCAACACGGCAGCAGATGCGCTGTCCTGCCGCGACAAGGACGCGGTGGCCGCGTGCGCCCTCTCTGGGCCGTCCTTTGACCTCTTCGACGTCATCTGCCACGCCACCGCGACCGACCCGACGGCCCGCGATCGTCTGCAGCAACTCGCGGACGGCACCTTGGACGCTCCGTGGGCTGCGCGCGACGGCTTTCTCGTCCACGGCAAGCGCCTCTACGTTCCCGACGTCGACGATCTCCGCCACCAAGTGGTCAGCTTGGCGCACTCAGCGGGGCACGAGGGGATCCAGAAAACCCTTGTGCGCCTCCGAGCTGACTTCTACATACCTGGCGATCGACACCTGGTTCATGACTTCGTCTGCTCCTGCGACACCTGTCAGCGGAATAAGACGCCGACCACGCAGCCGGCAGGCCTCTTGCAACCCCTGGATGTGCCGGCCCAGGTGTGGGCTGACATCTCCATGGATTTCGTTGAGGGCTTGCCGAAAGTCCACGGCAAGTCGGTGATCCTGACGGTGGTGGATCGCTTCTCCAAATATGCTCACTTCATCGCCCTCAGTCACCCGTACACGGCCGCCTCGGTTGCGCGTGCCTTCTTCGACGGGATCGTGCGTCTGCACGGCTTCCCCAGCTCCATCGTCAGCTACCGCGACCCAGTCTTCACCAGTCATTTGTGGCACGACCTTTTTAAATGTGCAGGTGTGAAGCAGCGCCTCAGTACGGCCTTCCACCCCCAGACTGATGGCCAGTCAGAGGTCGTCAACAAGGTGCTCGCCATGTACCTCAGGTGCGCGACTGGTGACTGCCCCCGCACATGGGTCGACTGGCTCTCGTGGGCCGAGTACTGCTACAACACGTCGTTCCACTCCGCCCTGAAGACATCGCCGTTTGAGGTGGTCTACGGCGCCCACCACCCCCACTTCTCCCACATCAGGAGGGGGCGGCCAAGACGGAGGCAGTGGACGTCCTGCTGCGCGACCACGACGCCTTTTTGGCAGAGGTCCGGGAGCGTCTTCTTCAGGCACAGCAATACGCCAAGCGCTTCTACGACCAGCACCATCGCGAGGTGGAGTTCGATGTGGGGGCATGGGTGCTACTCCGCCTGCTACACTGCCCCACCCATGCCCTCGCTACGCCGGCCACGGGCAAGCTTCGCCCGCGCTACGCCGGCCCGTTCCAGATCTTGGAGCGGATTGGGCGGGTGGCTTACCGACTGCAGCTGCCGGCCGACGCGCGCCTCCACGACGTCTTTCACGTAGGGCTGCTCAAGCCCTACACTTTTCCTACCGGCGTCCCTCCTTCTGGGCCGGCTATGCTGCCTCCTGTGCAGGATGGTCGCCTGCTGCCCGCCCCGGAGAAGGTCCTCCGTGCTCAGCTACGTCAGGGTGAGTGGAAGCTCCTGGTGCAGTGGCACGGTCTGGCTGCGGATGAGGCGACTTGGGAGCCCATGGAGGACTTCAAGACTCTACCCTGATGTGCAGCTCGAGGACGAACTGTTTGCTGAGGGAGGGAAAGATGTTATGACCGGTATTACGTACAAGCGGCGGATAAGTGGCTAGGGGCCACAGGCCGATCGGCCTAGGGGGGATAGGACCCCAATTTCCATTGTCAATTGCTATTATTTAGGAATATTATTATTTGAGGGAGTATTTTATAAATTATTAGAGGAGAGGAGGATATATATATTTGTAAAGACTCTATTCTGGATTTAAGCAGAAACAATATTGTTTCTAGCTTCCTTTAGAGAGCTGGGAGATCGGGAAGTCCCCCAAAACCCTAGCCGCCACCCCTCTGTGAACAGTACGCGCGCTACAGTAGCCGCGGGTACTGTTCACGCCTCCAGCCGCCGCTGCGCCTGCCCCTCACCACGGCGCCCCAGCGCCACTCGCGAGTTCCAGCCCCGGTCTCTCACCCATATCGCCTGCGAGAGATCAAGGGAAGGAGGAACCCTAACACGAATCTTTTAAGTCTAGTTGCTCTATGATTGGACAATGTTTGTCAAATAAAAACGAAAATGCTACAGTGTCAAAATCCAAAAAAAAACAGATCTAAACAAGACCTTACAGTTTATTATGATTATCACTTTGGTCATGTACTTGGCAATTTGAAAACAGGCACCATCATTAAAACACAAATTGACCAACTTATATTGTTCTCCTGTGTCCTGTCACAGAAACTGGGAATTTGGTCATGGTGCCAGCCAATTTTTGAAACTTAGATTGACTTTCAAACTATCTAGACTGAAAGAATCATATGCAGACTTGTCTCAGAAAGTAGTTTCATAATATCATGACTTTGTGATATTTTCAATATTTTGTAGAAATACTTCATCGACACTGTCTTCAAGTACTACGCGCATCTTCTCCGAGCAACAGGGCTGCTGTTGTGTCGCCTCATCAGGCTGGTAGAAAGCTCCATGCACCAGCCAGGTAGTAAGTTTCAAACTTGAGTAAAAAAGCCAATAACCAAGATAAAAAAAGGTCAGCGAGCACCACTGTCCGTGTGTCCGCTTCACCGTTGCATCTACATCGCCGTCACCTGTGCATTGACGACTGTGCTGCGCAATACCTGCTGCGCCATCCGTCTGCACAGGTCTTCGTCCTGCTGATTGGGTCTTTGTCATCAAGCTGCCACTACCCGCGTCGTCGCTGAGACCTGCTCGCCGACGCGTCTTCTCCTGCATTGCTTCTTCTTCGTCCAGCACAACCACACGGTTGGGGCCCTCTCCCTTGTACGCTCGGTATTGGCAACATCGACACGTGCTTTCATCCCCGACGCATTGCTGGATCTGGCAAATCCAGTTGCGCCTCGATGCTCAGGCGGCTTGACTACATCGACTTCGGCATCGACCCTCCCATTCCTACTCCGTCTACCTCGATTGCGTCGTCGCCTTTCTTCTACATCTACGACGGCCCTGATTGCGTCGACTTCGGTATCGCCCCCTCCCACGACGACTGCCTTGACGCGTCTCCGTCATTACCATGGTGCCCCTTGAGTACCTGCAGCTCCATCGACATGCAACCCGATCACAACTATGTCGACCTCAGCCATCTTCAGCATGGCTTCTTCGACCACGGCTACTGCGCCCTTACGCTTAGCTACCTCAACATCAGTACAAAGGGCTACTGCCTTGCATGAGGACTCATCGGCTTCTTCTCCAGCCATAGCATACATGGCGCATCGACGGTTATGACTGCAGGGGGATGTTACATATCAGCTTCTTCTCCAATCTTACCGTCTGTAGCGCTCCCGTTGTGACTGCGGGGGGATGATAGAGTAAATAGGAATGGTACCACATTGTGTACCCACATAAGGTGTTAGTCCTATGTACCCTATATAATCAGCCTATGAGGCCCAATGCAATATATCCAATATTCCACCAATTATATTCTCCCTCAACGTGTGAAATATCTAAATAGAAAATAGCAGTATTTTACTACAAAGGTAACTATTCTTATGAGTATCTAGATTATGCAGCACGTCTAAAGTTTCTCAAACTGGCCATCAAATAACACAATCATAATACTACTAAACCAGTGTGAAACATGCAGGTCATATCACATTTCAAAAGGTAAGACATGCTAAAAGCAAGTAAAATCTCATCAACACAAAATGAACGAATGACGTGATGGCACTGGCAGCCAGCTGCTGCGCCTCAAGAACAGGACAGAGATATTTTCTGCATAATGCAAATATTGATGCCCCAACTCTTTTGATAGATCTAAAACTAGCACACAGGAGCATACAGAACTCGGTCTCAACAAGGTTTTTTATTGTTACTTGATGAAGAAGAAAATAGCCAATCTTTATCAGTAACTCTAAGCTAAAGCTGGATCTGAAAATCCCTATCATACTTCACATCTACGTTACACGAGTACGGATACGAGTATCGGATACAATACGTATCGGATACGCGGATACGCACTTTCTAAAAAGAAAACCCACTAAAATGGTGTATCCGAGTATCCGTATCCGCGTATCCGATGAGTATCGGATACGGATACGTCACCCCTCTTGGAGTATCCGTGTAACATAGCTTCACATCAAGATTATGCAATAGTAAAACAAAAAAAATTGTTCCCTCCATACCAAAAAACATGAGCATTCAAGGATTCAAATTTTTACCCACAAAACATGTCACTGTAGCACTTAGACAGTCAGTGACTCAGTGGAGCCCACATACATTAAATCAACCTCCCTCTCTTCCAACCGCATGCATGCATGCATGCACATGATTAATAACTAGTGGAGGTTGCATGTGTCCCTTCAGTCACACGGCAAATGAAACCAAAAGACATCAACTAATAGGGGCACCTAAACTTGATAGAGTGCTGATTTCTAGTTCTTGGGAAGTGGAATTTCCCCTTTGTAATCTCAGGAAAATTCCTAGATATATGTCTGATCACAATCCTTTGTTTGTGAGAACTGACTTATATCAGCAGATAGGTTCGAGGCCTTTCTGTTTTGAAAACTCTTGGCTTCAGCATGCTGACTTCTCTCGAAAAATTAAGGAAATCTGGAAAAAAAATTTAAGCCAAGTCTGCCATTGATACCTGGAGTATCAAAACGGACAGGGTCAAGAAGTTTCTTAAAGGCTGGGAACAGAGTCTGTAGGAGCATACTAGAAAATATAGAAGAATTCTTCATAAAGAACTAGAGGTTTTCAAGAAAATTGAGGAAACTGAGTCTCTGTCCTCAGATAAACATGACAGAAAACCTTGTATTCAAACTGAGCTTCTGAGGCTCCTTGAAGAAGAGGAGAGCTATTGGCATTAAGAGATCCAATAGCATGTGGTTATTAAAAGGTGACAATAATACAACTTTTTTCATCATGGTGGCTCATGCTACCCTGTTCTATAAAGAATTGTTTGGACGCTCTACCCCTTCTGGTCTCCACATGGAACCTGGGTGTTGGGATCAGACTGAGATGGTGTCTGACCAAGATAATATGGAGCTGGGTAAACTGTTTTCTGAATCTGAAAATAAGGAGGCTATCTTCTCGATGGAGAAAAATACAGCCCCAGGCCCAGATCACTTTCCTTTTTTGACCCAAAAGTACAGCAGGGAGACCCCACTATAGGAGATTTTTTTTAATTTTCAAAAGGGAGGAAAAAACTGTATACAAAAATGAGGGTCCAAACGAACTAAGCCACACAACCAGAAAAAGGGCAGGAGAAACTGCACTACAGAGCAGCAGAAGGAACTAGGAGAGGGGGTCTAAACAGAGGAGAAAAGCATGTCGTTTTTCTTCACTAAGTATAAAGGCTTGAAGTTTGGCTTCCTCGTAAAAAGAGGTTTTCCAAGAAATAAAGGAGGGGCGTCCTCTGTCGAAGATGAAGTTATTTCTCTGCTTCCAAATATGCCAGGAGGCAATGATGAAGATCTCCATGAAGAATGGGTCTCGAAGCTGTTGCTTTGCTTGCATCATCATTTGGGAAAAATCACTTGTAAGGTTCCAATGAATAACCAAGAATCACTTGTAAGTTGAAGAATTGTGTCACTTGTAGATATTATTTTGTACAAACAATGAGCAGAAAGTTCATAAATCACTTGCAACAAGCACAAAGAGCAGGGAACAGTCAAAATGGTAAAAAAACATATTCATGAAAGGAGGATCAAGTTCTCATAAAGAACAAAAGTAAGGTGCACCAACTGAAGTGACAATCACACAACTAAGGACAAATCTAAGGTTCATCAAGAAAACGACAATCATGCAAGTGCCCAAACATTGAACATAAAAATAGGATAGTTGCAACGACACTAATCAGATTCAACCAACAAGTGACACAATTCTTCAACTTTGTCTAACAGTATCACAGATAATCAAACTTCGCCTTCAAGTTCATAAGTACATTTAAAGACTGTCATGTGATTTTGCAAGATTAAAATAAGCTCACCTGTTTTGTCAGTCTCAAAGGTGCCTCTTGGTCATAATTTTCACTCTGTGTATTGACACTCAAATCAACTTCAACTTCTGAACTCAATGGCTTTGCACGAACCTGGCATATTCATAATCCTTTAGCTACTTAAGATAAATATATGTTAGATAATAGAAATTTGCAACAGCAAAAGAGTATATGAAGTTAATGGGGATGCACCTCTTCACATATCTCATTTAACTCATACGGGCGCCAACATGGCCTCAGGGGATATTGCATAATGTACAGCTGTGATATAGATAATAACAAATTTAAAAACAATTTTGAGCCAAATATTGATAGAATGAAATATGTACAATAGGGCTGAAGTTCAATTCATCATGATGAAACAAACATATGCTACTGCTGAATGTTTGGGGCAGAATAGTAGATAAACAAACCAAACAACCATATTCAGTTATTAAACTTCTATAATCTGGCCCTAATTGTCCGGCTAATTTTCTATATGCAGAAGTTTAGTAAGAACACATTCTTATTTTTACCACAATCTAGAAGAAACAGCAGGATAGTTTAATTAACAATTATAAGCCTTCTTATAACAAGTTTGTACAAAGCCTTGCATAGAATAGAACATCATAAACAACACAAAATATACCTTCCTGCAAAAGCACATTGTTCTTCTAGAAGTAGAACTAGTTTATCCAATAGCATTGGCAGAAATTTAAATAGAACTAGAAGAGAACAAAATTTAACTGACAACCACACAAACACTATCATTTATGCTGCTTGGTTGTTTGGACCACTTTCTTTCTGGCTAAGTTTTACTGCAAAATTTAACTTAATCACAAGAGTTAGTTCCAGCAACCATATCCAGTATTCACCAAGCTGTCGATAATCAAGCAACATGGACGGGTTCGTCCGGACATTACCTTGGCGTCGTCGTCCAAAGGCTTTGGGTTGAAGTACACATCAATCTCGCGCACCACGAAGTCCTCCTCGTCCGCCCCCTCCCCAAGTCCAGGAGCGTCACCCGTCCCGTCCACCTCCACCGCCCTGTCCACCTCCATCGCGTCCTCCTGCGGCACCGCGGGGTTGACATCGGGCTCCCGCAGCGGCACCGGCTCCGGCTCCAGCTTGGGCACGGCCACCGGTACGGGTTTGGGGGGTTCGGGCTTCGGCTTGGGCTTGCCCTTGGCCCTGGGACGGAAGCGGGTGGAAGGCGCACCGGCCGCAGCGGCGGATGTGGCGGCCGAGGCGTCGAGGGAAGCTAGGTCGCCCATGTCAACGTCTGCGTCGAGGGACGGGGGTTTGTCGCCGGTGGCCATCGTCGACCCGGGATCGCCTAGGGTTTCGTGGATGTCAATGGAGTGTGGAGGTTTTGGCCTTTTGGGGAGCCAGGGGTTTTTGGTAGGAGTTCTCGCGGATCCGGGACCATTTTTTTTTATTGCTAGGTTAGACGCCATAGGTTTTAAAATCCACGTACTCTATGTTTTTTATTGTTATTTTATTTTTTCTGTCTATATTCTTTCTTTTTTATTTTTTTTCAGTTTTTGTTTTTCGATTTTATTTTATTTCTATCCTTTCCATATTTTTTTCTTATTTTAATTTTACCTTTTTTTTCTTTTGGTTTTATTTTTATTGTTCTTCCTTGTTTCTATTTGTTTTTCTTTTCGGGTTTTCTATGTTTCTTCATTCGTATTTTATATTTTATTTTTTTTTAATCTTCTTTTTATTCTTATTTAAATCGTTCATTTATTTTATTTGCTCTATGCATTTTTATAATTTGTTAATCATGTTTGTTTTTATACTTTTCTTCTAAGTAATTTTATTTTTTTTATTTTTATTTTCTATATATGTGATGTTTATGTAGTATATATTTAGTGTTCTATGTTGTGTTATCACATGTTTACATAGTATACATGTGATGTTCTATGATGTTTCTTATAGTGTTCACTTAGTATACATGTAATCTATAATAGATGAGATGTTCTATAATATATTTAATGATGTTCTATGATGTATTTAGTGATGTTAATGTTCTATAAATATATTTACGATATTTGAAAATTAACCCTTTGACATTATTTGAATTTTTTCTCCATTTTGTGTTTTTATTTTTTTTTCTTATGCCTTTTGCTTTAGATTTTATTATTATTTTTATCTATGTCATGTATTTATGTATTTTTATGTATATTGTAATATTATTTTCATAAACTTAAAACCAAAATACTATTTTTTTAAATCGATAATATTTTTTTACAAAGACAGAACATTGTCTGTTGAACCTAGAATATTGTCTCTACTTAGTAAAAGAAAATATTTTATCTATAAGATAAATATTCATTAATAAAATTTTATCTCAATATATCCATGTGTGATCTTGTTATGAAGGATTTGTTATAAGAAATTTAATGGTGCAATCGGAATTTAATTTATATATCTGGTTTAGGAGTTATGACTTTTTAAAATTCGCTAAAATAATTTTGCATGCTTAGGTGAGTGGGGCCTAGGTTGATGGGATAGCGTGACCACCAAAGGGATAAGAGTTGTGGACGGGTCCTCTCCATAATTTTTAGTTATAGAGATAAATATCCATTAATAAAAATTTATCTAAATATATCCATGTGTGATCTTGTTTTGAAGGATTTGTTATAAGAAATTTAATGGTGCAATCAGAATTTAATTTATATCTTCGGTTTAAGAGTTATGACTTTTTTAATTCGCTAAAACAATTTTGCATGCATGGGTGAGTGAGGCCTAGGTTGATGGGATAGTGTGTCATGGCGTAGTAAAAAAGACCACTAAAAGCATGTGAGTTGTGAACGGGTCCTCTCCATAATTTTTAGTTGTAGAGATAAATATTCATTAATAAAATTTTATCTAATATATCCATGTGTGATATTGTTTTGAAGGATTTGTTATAAGAAATTTAATGGTGCAATCAGAATTTAATTTATATCTTCGGTTTAAGAGTTATGACTTTTTTTTAATTCGGTAAAACAATTTTGCATGCATGGGTGAGTTGGGCCTAGATTGATGGGATAGCGATAGCGTGTCATGGCGCAGTAAAAAAGACCACCAAAGGGATGAGAGTTGTGGACTGATCATCTCCATAATTTTTAGTTGTAGAGATAAATATTCATTACTAAAATTTTATCTAAATATATCCATGTGTGATCTTGTTTTGAAGGATTTGTTATAACAAATTTAATGGTGCAATCGGAGTTTAATTCATATCTTCATTTTAAGAGTTATGATTTTTTTAATTCGCTAAAACAATTTTGCATGCATGGGTGGAGCCTGAGTTGATGGGATAGTCTATCATGACACAGTAAAAGGGACGGGAGTTGTGGCTTCACCATGTGTGTGGTAGATGAGTCCTTTCCATAATTTTTAGTTGTAGAGATTATCACTAGCAAACTAGTTGCCTGTGCGTGGCTACTAGAGATGAAAACGGTACGAATATTTTCCGACCGTATTCGAGACCGAATTTGTTTAGAGGGATTCACATATGTTCGTATTCGAGTCCGAATATTCAACATCTGATTCCATATCCGTATTCGAATATTTAAATTATATATTTATGATGTCAACATCCAATCATATCTTATCCGACATGGTTGACATTATCCGTATTCGAATCCGAATTCGACCAGAAATATGAAAACAAATATGATACCGTCCGTATCCGATCCGTTTTCATCCCCAGGGCTATGGGTTAAACATCGCATAATAAATTATATATAAAACTCCATATTATCACGAATAATATAATAATATTATAATAATTAACATTTACCTCCACATTCAGCGGGAGCTCCCCAGAAGGCCAGCTAGGCCACGTCTCCCTAATCTTCTTAGCCGTTCGATTCCGCAATCAATGGTCTAGAATCAGCCCCCAATTATGTACAGTGCACGGTAAAAAAATATCTTCCCCGTCTCTTCCCCTCCCTCTCTCTCTTCCTCCCGATCTCTCCAGAAGCTCGACGTTTTTTTGTCTCCCGCGGTCTTTCCCAGGCGGCGACGGGCGTGGCCACGGTGTGGCACCGGTGGCCCCCTCCCCCTCTGCCCCCGTCCCCGTCCTCGCCCTGGCCCCTGCCCGCGCCTCCCCTTCCTCTCCCTCTCTGCATCTCTGTCGACGTGGTGGCACACCGGCCTGGCACGGTCGCGGCCATGCTGCTGCTACACCTCTCCGCCCCTTCCCATCGCTGTCGCACGGGGGAACACTGGAGCCGCGGGAGAACCAGAGACGCACAAATCAGGCGGAGGTCCCATAGCTGTCCACCTTGCCTCCCCACAGGATGTTCCAGGTGAGAGATTTTGGGAGTTTTCATGTCCTAGGGTTTGGTGGGGTTGATTTGGACTTGACTATTGTGGATTTCGATTCTTTTCTGCAGCCTACGAAGTGCGAGATAACTTTTGGCCCTTTCATGCCCTAGGGTTTTGCTGGGGTGGATATGAACTCAGCTTAATTGGTTTGGTTCTAAACCTCTCTCGCCTTTCACATTCATATGTGTAGTTTCGTAGCTTACTTTTCCCTGAGGAATAGATTAAATGTGCAAATAATGCATTTAGGTGTTTCCTGATCTAATGAACAGGTACAATATATCATTGGTTTCCTGCAGTCTTAGAGAGGTTCAGTTTAATGATTTACTAAAAAAAGAATTTAGGTGTTTTTAGAAAGTGACAAAAGGCTGATAATTTATCTTACGCATCAAAGGTAGTATATTGATTCTACGTTAGAAAACATTAGTGCCATATACAACAGTTCACTTATATATATTTACATGTGCTATTTTTAAATATTTGGTGATGATGCGTGGGTACCATTGCACTTATCAATTCATCTCTACTAACGTCCTCATTTTTAAAGTCGAATCACTTATATGATACACTTTGTGTTGCCTGAGCCTAGAGGTTAAGAAGCCAATTGCAGAACTACAGTGTAGTAGGCAGGTACCTATCGCCTAAGCCGGCTGTAAGTGCACGCCTCGGTACTCAAGCAAGGCAGTTTACTGCCCAGCAGAACTGTTGTAATACCAAGATATTTTTGTTTCCTTCCACTCCATGTTTATTTGCCAACATCATTGGGGATTCTAGAACTGTAGTTGCTTCACTTCTGATATTAATTATTTTCTGTTTTAGCTAACTTAAACCTTTTTCTTTACATATAGCTCAGATTCAGTTTATACTTATTTATTTACTGAGATTATTCAGAAAAATTAAGTACACCACACTTATTTGTAAGTATTTCCCAATTTAATTATGCTTCTTTTGTTATCAACATCCATCTTCCTACCATCCTTTCAATCTCTGCAACTTTTTAATCTCTCTGCTACATGGTACATATGCATTCTCTGAACAAATAAATAATCTACGAGCATAATTGAATGAGTTGGTATGTCATTGTACTCAGTGCAGGCCTTAGACAAAAAATATTTGGTAGCACAGTTTAGCAAAAAAAAAGAAATATTTATGTGCCTACAAGATTTGATATTTTGTGCCTAGCTTAGAAGATCTGTAACCATTGTACTATCTTCTACCTCCAAAGAAACATCATCGTAGATTTCCTCACCAAAAGTATAAAAATATTGAGCAAATGCTGTTATAATTCTAAAAAAATACATCTGATTAGTAAACTTCATACCTATTGTACTGGGTTATCTTCTTGTGCTATTTTTTTTCTCATACATACATCTATGCATTTAGCTAAACACTACTAAAGAGACATAATGACGCTATGAACTGTGTATCATTGTCAAATGACAGCAATTGTCTTTTACTCAGCAGACCCCCAAATAATATATTTTACTCAGCACAGATTCATAGCTGGGTAGCTGCAATGGGCTCCACTAATTCGGTTTCCTACAGATCTATCCTCTTTGTTTTTTTTTCTTATATGTTTTGGTCATGTCTTTCTGGTCCATTAAATAATATAATAATATATTTAGGCTCAAGATACATTGCCCCTTCTGATCAGCACAACTTGAAGGTTACTATATATTGTGCTCTTCCTGCTACATTCTCCTTTATTTTTAATTAAATTTGCTTGATCCATTGTTGCTATTTGTTCTAAATGCAGGATATAGTACTGGAATCGGAATTTCCAAGCATAAAAAACAATTTACTATGCTCCACGTGAAGTATCTCTTTTTCAAGTCTTATTAAGACCCTTGTCGTAGGTTCCATTTTAGTTTTTCTTAGCCATTGTCCATGTTTTCCTGCACCCATGTTCCTTGTTTGCATCAAAGCTTACTCTAGCAGTACATGCTCCTGTCTTTGTCAAGGCTGTCATGATTTGATTTAGCATCACACATGTATTGTTTCCCTATTGTTCCTAATTATTCACATTTCACAGTGCCCTATCTGTGTACCCTATATTCTTTATTTCTGGGATTAGGGGATTCATTTGTACTCTTCATGCTGGGATTGGAGCAACCTAGTGACTTTGGTTACCAAGTTTAGGCCTACTTACATGGTTCTGTTGTGTGGGTTCAGGATAGGTTCGGCAACATTAGCCATGGTTATATTCTCTCCTATTTGGTTTCCTTGCCCTCTTGTCCCAACACAGTGCAGAGAGGCCAATTCTAGCAGGTAGAAGATTACCTTGTTGATGCCAATGACGATTAAGCTGACCATCGACCAATGCGACCCACTTATTAAGGTATATCCTTGATCTCCATACTTCCTACATATATGTATCATGAATGCTTAGGCACTCTAATTTTTACTTACAGAATAGGTAACTAGATGTTGTTATGTTTCCTTTTGCTTACTGAATTAGCGTCAACTAATGATTAAAAAGTGATATTTCATTCTTACCGGTGCAGCGGTGCTTCTATTTACATCATAAGCATTATTATCAATGACGAAAAAGGCTCGCCCATTAACATGTCCTATATATGATAATACATTCAAATTCTTCTGTGATTACTACTTCTACATACGATGATGCCTGTGAGCTCTTATGTAGGTAGCGTCGCTGCTTATACTCAATCAAGCTGGTTTTGCTGCTTTGCTTTACTCTAAGTTCATGCCTTTGCTTTACTGTAGGTTGACATCTTGTAACACCCAAAATTTTGATTTCAATTATTAGGAATTATTTTGATTTATTTAAGTATTTTTGTGGACATTGAAGCTAGCAAATAAATAATTTTGTGTAAATTAAAATTTATCATAAATTTAGAAACGTGAATTTTGCATTCATGTTGGAGCATAATTATTTTGTATTGTATGTTCTGTTTTTATTTTGATTATTTTGCTTCAAAGCTTCTTTGGAAAAAGGAATTGAGAAAAGAAAACAGAAAAGAATTTGAAAAAAAAAGAATCGAGGAGAAGGCCTGCTGGCCGAGAGGCCCAACCAGCCCCCCCTTTTCCTCGCCTCCTCCTCCCCCGGCCCGCTAATGCGGCCCAGTTGCCCTCCCCTCAGCCCAGCAACCAGGCCGGCCGCGCGCGCACCCTCACCTCCCCTTCTTCTCTGGCAGCCGGGCCCCGTCCCTTTCTCTCTCTGCAGCTCTGGCCCCACCTGTCAGCGCCCTGGCCTTCTTCTCCGATTCGTAACTGAGGCGGACACCTCCACCGGGCCGAATCGATCCCGAAAATCATGGGATATCTTTCTTTTCTGAGCTCTATAAAGGTCCCTAGGTCGCCCTCCTCCCGTTCGTTCACCGAGCCACAAAACCCCCGAAGAAACCTAGCCCTAGACGCCCGACTTGGAGCTCGGGATTCCGCCGAAGTGCGCCGCCGCAAATCCGCGCCCTCCTTCTCTCTCGGCCCGAGCAACGGCCCTAGCCGAGACCGCGGTGAGCTTCCCATCCTCCCGGCGTTTTCCTTTCGCAATTTGGTGCTCGGAATCGGGAATTCCGTCGTCGCCGGCGAGCTCCTTTCGACCGGTAATGGAGCCGCCGCGCCGGAGCAGACAGCCCGGTGGCCGGCCCGCCGCCAGTGGCCTCCTGGATGCGCCCGAGCCATTGGATCAAGATCTAAGGGCCCAAAACAGATCATACCCCTTCGCTGCGCGTTTTCTTTAAGAGTCCCTGGATGTTTTTACTAATTACTCCGCAGTCCTTGGCGCCTTATGAAAGTTTCCGTTTTCCAAGTTAGAAAGCGTATTCCTGTCGGTTGAGCTCCAAATGTGCTTTCTAGAAATTACAGAATTGCCACTGATTTGGTTTTGCTCATAAAATATTCATTTTAATTCTGTTTTTGTCCATTCAAATTTCGTTGGATTCGTATTTACGAGCTCTACGTGTTAGAAGTATTTATTCTCTGTTTTGAAACTTCTTAATTCTGCAGTAGCTTTTAATTAATTATTTCTCTATAGGAAATCTTAGAAAATTCATATCTTTCACGTTTTAATTCCGATTTTCGTGAACTTTACGTTTGTGTGATCGTAGCGCTGCGTAGAATATTTTCATAAACTTTTATATTTGTTTTACCACTGTTTGGTGTAATGTTCTAATTATATCTTGTTTGCTTTGTGTATGATTGTCTCCATTATTGGATTGCGTGTTGTTGATTGGTGGTTGGGAATAGACGGTGAGCCGTACGTTGGTGATCAAAACCAAGCCTTTGAGGACCAGCAGGCTCAGGAGAGTTTTGAGCAAGGCAAGTATAACTTGGGATCATCCTTGTTACCTATTCACTTATAACTACACATATATATCATATGCATGCTATCACCTTGTCGACCTTAGCAAAATCATAGATGATTGTTACCTGTATTCCTTGCTACCTACTTGATATGCATTTGGTGTAGATGTGCTAGTGCTTGAATAATCCATGATCGTGTAAGATGATTAATAGCTATGCAATGAACATAAAAGAATGACAAATAACTGTATGAGATCTTGTCTGTACGTGATCATCCGGGATAACAGTGCAACCATGAGGGCTATAATGGCTCTGGCTTTAGCTTAGTATGGAGATCTTTTCTAGCTTGTTACCCGAAAGGGTGGAGGGGCTAAACCGACACGGGTATAGTGCGAGCTCCTGTCCCTATGTGTATAGGCTGCGCGTCATTGTGCCATTCGGAAGGGGGGTATCTATATCTGCTCGCAAAGGAAACCTTGCGGCCCTAACATGTTAGACGAACTCTTGAAAGGCTTCATAGTGATCCCTGCCGACCTCTCTGGGAAGGGGGTTAAGAGATTAGCTACCTCGGGCGAAAGGGTAAATCATGACTCATGGGTAAAGATGTACAACCTCTGCCGAGTGTAAAACTGGTATATTAGCCGAGCTCACGGTCAGGAGCGGCCTTGGGGACATCTACATTAAGATGATGAGCTTGTTATGTTATTATGTTCATTTGGTTATCGTTTATGCTATGAGATTAATTATGCTTACACTTGATCATGTGGTTATTGGATTATTTATGCTACCTTGACATTTGCTATTTAATTATGAATATGCTACCCACTATTAAAAGCTAAACGACGTCAAACCAGTGTCAGCTATTTAAGCCTCATGAACCCCTGGTTATACTTGTTGAGTACGATATGTGCTCACTCTTGCAATTTCCCAACACCTCAGGATATGATAATGAAGATGACTGGAATGAGGATTACCGTTATGCGTACTAGGTTTGGAGTCAACCAGTCAACAGTGTCCCTATGTGGAGCTTCCGTCGAGAGCGTTGTTTATTCTATGCTATCATTTTTGTATGAGACTATGTGATTTATTATGTTCCGTTATGTAATAAACACTACAATGGTACATTTTTGATTTGTCTACTTATGTGTGCGACTGTTTTTGGGGCACATATGAGTCTCTTATGCATCCTATTTTGTTCTTAAAATATGGGTGTGACAAATTGGTATCAAAACTTTGTTGACTGTAGGACGCAAACCTAGTTAGCAATGGTCGAAAATTTAGGCCCTTTATTTTACTTCATGCTTCCCACTATGGTCTTGTTATTTGCTAAAAGTTTATGCTTCTCTATCTTGCTCTATTGTAAAATTATTTCATCCATCTGATCTATGTCTAAAAACTTTTTGTAGATGCCGCCCCGTACCCGTAGTGCTGCACGCATGGCTACTGAGGAGTACCGTGCCTTGTTCAACCCAAGAGGACAGCATGTGGAAGGTATTCCTGAGCTGGCAGATGAGGAGTCAAGGGTGGAAGCTCAGGAGGAGGTGCCTGAAGATGAGGAGATGCAAGATCCACCTCCACCACAGTCTGCTAATGCAAGGATGGGATGGACTACTGAGCTGTGAGCTGTGGATTCCTGAAGCAGATCCTAAGGCTTTCTTCCATGAGAATTTGGTGTTGACATTGGAACACCATTACCCGGATTTGCAAGCCACACTGGAGTATAACTGCACTGAGCACAAACACCCTCTGAGGAGATCACTTTAGGTTGCAGAGCTGGTAGTCAAGACACTGGATGCCACTAAGGGGATTCGAAAGGTGGAATCAAAACACATCTCTCGAATCAGTCGGGACACGATGAAGGAAAGCATGGCAGATGCAGCTTACCAGGCCTTGATCTTTTACCGTGGTAGATGCTTTGAGGATGTCCAGTACAATGCAACATATCACTATCCTCGCTTTGTACCAGAGAAGATGACTTGGGCCATAGAAGTTGCAGATGCTTCACAACCAAAGCTTCAAGCACAAGTGGAGTTGACTTATGAGCTGACCGTCAAGGTGATAGAGTTGGAGAATGAACTACACCGTGAGAGGAAGCTGCTGGAGAAAGAGCAAAGGGAAGCAGATGACCTTCGAGTGGAGTTAGGCCGTCCCAAACTCCATAAGAGGCTGCGTCTTGACCCTATCTTGAAGGATGCTGCTCCCGAGGAATAGAAAGAACCCATATGTAATAGGAACGTTAGTAGTTTGCGAGTTATTTCGAGTCTTTTGTTAGTGTGGTGTGAACTTGGTGTGCTTGCTGATTTGTTATTATGAATATGTGTGATTTGGATTTTTGTAATGAGTGCTGGGACTTTGTGGGCGTGTCCACAAGTTCCCTAGTTAAGAACCTTAAGTAAGAACATGAATAAATAGTGGTTTGGGGTCATATCCTGTTTCTGTCTTTTGCTGTTTTTCTGGAGCAGTCTGCAATGATTCTGGTATAAATCAAATTCTGTTCATGCAATGTTCATCAAATTTTTCTGGGAACAAGTAGACTTTCATATCTTTCCAACAAGAATGACCATATTATCTATTATGAGCTGTGAGTTATGACTGTTTAAAGATTGAGGTTTCTGCGCAGTCTGGAATTCTAGAACAGTTTCGGTTGTACCCAGTTTTTGATTAACCTAACGTTGGAATCTGTTAATATGATCTAAATGAAAGTTGTAGACAATTTCTTTATCTTTCCAACGGTGTACAGCATGTATCCTTTTGAATTCTGGAACCCGAGATATGATTGATTTTCGGATCTGCTGATGTTGGATGTTACCCAGAAAATTTCAGATTCCGTTAACTCTTGTAATTGTCATGTTGGACATTACTAAGATGTGTTTATATACCTTGGAATGCAGATGACAGCAAGGGGAAGAGGCAGAGGTAGAGGCCATGGCAAGGGCAATGGTGGCAATGCCCCAATCACTGTGGAGGAACTCATGCAAACTCAAAATGAGATGATGCACGTTTTCATGCAGCACCTACAGCAGCAACCACCACCAACACCACCACCTGTTCATGTGAGAGATAAGCGGGGGGAATTTATGAAGGGAAGACCCCCAGTATTTACACACTCAGCTGATCCCATGGAGGTAGATGATTGGTTACGTGCTGTGGAGAGGAACATAGCACAGTGCAATGACTTAGAGAAGGTGTTGTATGCTTCTGGACAGCTTCAGGGGGCAGCTCAGACATGGTGGGAGTCATATTAGGCTACTCGTCCCAACAATGCTCCTCCTGTCACATGGCTGGAATTCTGTAGAGATTTCAGAGCTCGACATATAAATGAGGGAATGATGGAGCTCAAGCAAGAAGAATTCGATCACTCAGGATGGGCTCCATGATTGTGGCAGAATATCATGACACCTTTGAACAGTTGGCTCGCTATGCTCCGAACGATGTCAGGGAAGATGCTGATAAGCAGCGTCTATTCATGAAAGGTCTTTACTACGAGCTCAGGTTGCAGTTGGCTGGAAACACCTATCCTACCTTCCAGGCACTTGTGAATCATGCCATTGTGCTTGTTAATATGCGTAAGGGTCAGGATAAGAAGAGAAGGATGCTGGCACAAGGCTCTAGGAGCAACAACCGTCAGTGTTTCAGTTCTCATCAAGGCTATCAGCAGAGGTTCCAGGGACCAGTTAGTTAGTGGAACCGCAACCAGCAGCCCCAGCGTTTCCAGAATCAATCACAGAGTGGAAACCAACGTCCTCCATTCCAACAACGTAATCATAATCAACAGCAGCATGGTCAGCAGACATCTCGCTCAGGGAACTCAAATGCCAACTCCACAAAAAGAAGTGCTTCTAACACTCCTACCAGGTGTTTCCGTTGCGGGAAGGAAGGACATATGTCCTATGATTGCCCAGAGAAGTTTAATCCACAGAACAACGACCGGAGATCCACTCCTAATTCAGCAAAGGTGAACAACGTGGCAGCGGAAACAGTTCAGGAGGGACCAGAAATCATGATGGGTACGTTCAGTATCAACTGTATCCCTGCTACAGTTTTATTTGATTCTGGAGCTTCGCATACTTTCATATCACAAGCATTTATTAGAGTTCATAGCGTTCCACTAGTTGCAATGAAAACCCCTATGCTAGTTAATTCACCGGGTGGGACTATACCAGTTTCTTTATGTTGCCCCTCAGCAAGTCTCTCTTTAAGGGGGGTAGATTTTCCTATCAGTCCCATGGTTATGAGAACTTCAGGCATAGATGTGATCTTGGGTTTGGATTGGATGAAGCAATATGACACAGATATTAAGTGCAAGGAGAGAGTAGTGGCCCTGACAACACCAAAGGGAGAACGAATCAGTGTTGATGTAGCAGTGCAAGCACCACTCACCGCTAAAGTGAACCAACTGAATGATGATGTTGATCCTCAGAACCTGGTAGTGGATGAGTTTCCGGATGTCTTTCCAGATGAATTGCCAGGTATGCCACCTAACCGAGACATTGAATTTATTATTGAATTACTACCTGGTACTGCACCCATAGCTAAAAGATTATTGTGGCAGAACCTCCTAAGTGTTTGGGCCCACCGACACCTGTCATTGTCCTAAGGACCTCTGACGGTGATGCCGGGGATCCTCCCACTCTAGAAGTCCGATGAGCATCTCAGGACGCTCATTCCACCGCTACCTGTGGCGTATCAAGCAAGCTCATCCTGACCACTGGCGATGGTCAATTAACGAGAACTTCTTCTTCTCGCCCTTACAGGATAGCAAGTGGCCACCTTAACACCAGGATCACTCGTTGCGAAGACATTGCGGTATCACAAACGACATAAGACCAAAATAATATTTCAGAGTAAAACAGCGGAAGCATTACATAACTTAATTTACAAAAGTAGTTCTTCCAAATAGTAGAGTGTTATTACAAGCCAGGTCCAGCGGAGCAACTTAAACTTTAGTACATAGATTACAAATTTACAGACCCTGCCCATGGGTCACGCTCACTCTTCTTCGTCGTCAACCTCGACGACGGTCACACAACAGGGTCCGAAACATGTCGGCTCCTGAACTTCACCTGCAACAGGGGTTATAAAACCCTGAGTACGGGAGTACTCAACAAGACTTACCCGGCGGAAAAAGAGGAGAACTTAGGAATGCAGGCTTAGGGTAGACAAGGAGTGGCTGAGGAAGGAGCCAAATTGTTTTGCCAAAAAGCTTACTAATAGTGCATCCTTACTTTCAAGTTTTACCCACGAATTTCTCTCCTTAAGAGGTCAAGGAGTTCGAGGACAGTCTATCTAGTTGCTTCTCACAGACAAGTCTGTAAGTTCCTAATCCTTAATCAAAGTATTTTCTATCCAACGGCCATAGCTTCATGTCACTCTGAGTCCGAGAATTGGGATCCGAACCTCATGCGACATTTCCCCCTTTCTCATTTTATCATTTAGTTGCATATTTAACTATGATGAGGGTCGAAGGAATTGAGTCTCCCAATCGGGGAGCAACGACGATTCGAATCGCTTAGCAATCCACCTGGAGTTCCTAACCACCCGACATATGTAGAACCAAATCTTGCATATATCAACCCAAATCGAGCTCTCCCCAAATTTGACCAGGTTCGCGGCACCCGAGAGCACAGTACCCCACCATCCTACAGCCGATCTAGATGTTTCCCGGTCATCTCAGATCCGTAAGGTGGGTACACGCTACTCTCGCCATCGCTCCACGCCCAGTGCGCGAGTAGCTGTTCACGTCGAGGGATCACAAGATCGGGCTTACCGAGGGCAAGTGGCTAGTACTATAAATTCTCAACCCAGTAGGCCATCAACGGACCGGTCCTTAACCGACACAGTTGGAGACACTACTTTAAGACTCCATTCTTAAAGCAAGTCCACCGACCGGTCTCAAGTTGAAACATCATTGACCATAAGTGTATTCCACAACAACCCTTCAAACTTTCTTGTTTGAAAACTTATCTAATAGCAGGGCTAAGCATCACTACGCAGTTGTAAAACAAAACAGTTGCCAAGGACAAGATAACAAATACCAAGGTAGTAAATGCAACAAGTAGGTTAACCCAATTCTCAACTACGTAATGCAGCATTTTCAATTCATAAGTGATAAAAGGTTTAAAACATTCAAGGAGGGGTTAATGCATCCGGGGCTTGCCTTGGTTGCAGAGCTGAGAGGGACCCGCGGAGATTTTCCAAGTCTCGGATCCTACTTCCTCGAACGGAGCACCGACCTCGGGGTTCGGTTCAACGGTCGCTCCTTCGGTCACGTGCACTATACGCAAAATGATAGATGCTCATGATATGCGTATGACAATTATTTGAGAAGGACCGAGTTAAGTACACTTTCCTTCTTGATGCAAGGATGGGTTAAACAGTAATCAAAGTTGTTTATCATTTTAGTGTTTTTACCCAAGAGGTTGCATCAGTAAATCAAGATTTCTCTTAATTCATAATTATCCTTAATTAACTAATTATTAATCCTTTTTATCTTAATTAACTCTTAATTAAGTATTAATGACAGTAATTAAACATTAATGCCAAACAATAATTAAATGCCAAAGGTCATTAAGGTTAATGACCTCAGGTCATCACACAATCCCAAAATCACTCAAACCCTAATTTTGAGAATTTTAACTAATTATCATCTAATTATTCTAGAATTATTATTTAATTACTAATTAAGGGTTTAATGATATTTTATCCAAACTTTATCCAAATACCACCAAATTTTGTGTGAAGCCAGGGAATAATATTCAGAGGTTCCTCACAATTTTTGGTGATTTTTGGATATACCCATAAATTATTAAAATTCATGGAAGTTTCATTTACCAAATAAAAGAGGCAATTTTTATATACATGCAAACTACCAGAAAATTAGAATCTAATATTTTTCCTGTGTTCTATTCATTTTATGGAACCTATACAAAAATTTCCATAATTTTTGAATCAGTACATGTTTTTCTATATAAAATCAAACATCAAGCATTTTTAAATTAAAAGAAAAAGGACAACAGCGCTGTGTTACTGCGGCCGGCCCGTTTAGCCTTGGCCCAATCCGGCCCACGCGCGCTGCTCCCTTCCTCTCTCTCTAAAGGTCGCTGACGGGGAGGTCCCACCCGTTAGCTCCTTCTCCCTCACTTGCGGCGGCTCTGCCGCGACTCCGGCCGCCGACGGCGGGGTTTCAACCCACGCTAGGGTGCGCAATGGCTCCGCCTCAGCCTCGCGATCCTATTGCCATCACCCAAACGTGCTCTACTCTCTCTCTTCCATCTCGGCCACGCGAATGGCGGGCGGCGCCATAGCCGATCGAAGACCGGCCACTAGGGCTCGGTAGAGCGCAAACGAGCAAGTCAGGGAGGTTCGGGAAGAAGCAAGGAGCATGGTGCTCACATCACTACGGCAGGAGAAGCAACGGAATGCTTTGGCGATGGTGGCGGTGTCGTCGGGCGGGTGCTCCGGCTCCGGCGAGGTCGTTCCGGTGATCCTGCTCGCATCTAGGGAAAGAGAGAAAGCGCATGAGCTTCTGGGGATGGAGAGGAACCGGAAACAACCGCTAGCAAGGTATGTTACTCACTGGAACAGCGCGGCCACGGAGAGAGCTCCACGGCGGGGGTTCCTACCGGAGTTGGGGGAGAAGAAGAGATGTCGATGATTGGGTGGGTTAGAGGGTGAGCTAGGGGGTGCACTGAGTTCGCAAGGGTGTGGCGAACGTTGTGGAATGCTCAATTTGACTTGAGATGGATCGGGTGCGGTGAATTTGAGAGAGAGGGCCGTCGGGGTTCTTCGGTTCTGGACAGAGAAATCGCGCGGCACCGTCCGCGCTGGTGCTCAAGGAGAGGGAGAAGCGAGCCCGGGGCGCCCACGTAGCCCAGTGACGCAGGCAGGCAGGCAGCTGCGTGCTCGCACGCGCGCACGCGGCGCTGCACGCGCGGCGGCCGTGCTGGACAGGGGGCTGGTGATCCTCATCGGATCACTGTAGCAATCCCTATCCTCTCCCTTTCTGAACTTTTGCAAAATTCGTCCAAACTTTGAACTAAAGCCAAATTTTCACCAAAATGAAAGTTGTGCAGAATTTTACAAGCTACAAAACATGTTCTGGTGACCAAAGCTAATTCTGAGTGGAAAATGGTGAATTTGACAAAACAGTTTGAAATTCAAATCTCAATTTAGGGAAATTCCAATTTTTGAATTGGGGCAGATCAGAATTTCCAAAATTACTTTTGATTTTTCAACACAACTTGAAAAATTCCCAACATGAAAGTTGTTCAACTTTTTGAGCTCTACAACTTTCATGTTGATCACTTTTCAAAATTCCACATAGATTTTGAATTGGAGATTCAAGTTGGAAAAGGGGTCACTTTCTCGAAATCTGTATTTTCAAAATTACTTTGAATTTTGTATTGAAACTTCAAAAACTCAAAACACCAAAGTTGTACATCTTGACCAGATCTACAACTTTGATTTTGAACTCATCCCCAAATTTTGCTTAGTTTTTAGGTTACACAAAAGGGGGCAAATCTAGGGTTCTAAAATCAGGGTTTTCCCCCCTATTTTCTCGGAAACCTTCCACCCTAGGGATTATACAACCAACACAAGCATTACTTCACAACATAAGCTCACTTTACTTCCCTAAGCACAAGCAATCAAAATAAACTTTTTTTAAGTTGATGCATAATAATGTGCTTAACAAATATGCGATGCAATGCTCATGATGACATGATCCAGTTTTAGTAACCGTAACATCGGGGATGTTACAACAATATAGAATGGGGGTTAATGAACTAGAAGAACTTAAGAAACAAATTAAGGAATTACAAGATAAAAGGTTCATTCGTCCTAGTTCATCACCATGGGGTGCACCGGTTATCTTTGTTGATCAGAAGGATGTTAGTCAGAGGACGTGTGTTGATTATCGGTCACTTAATGAGGTCACTATCAAGAATAAATATCCCTTGCCTAGGATTGATGACTTGTTTGATCAGCTAAGAGGTGCTTGTATGTTCTCTAAGATTGATTTGCGTTCTGGTTATCATCAATTGAAGATCCGGAATTCAGATATACCAAAGACAGCTTTCACAACAAGGTATGGGTTGTATGAGTATACAGTTATGTCTTTTGGTTTGACCAATGCACCAGCTTACTTTATGTACATGATGAATAAAGTATTTATAGAGTATCTTGATAAGTTTGTGGTGGTCTTTATTGATGATATTCTGGTATTCTCTAAAACCAAGGAAGAACATGCTGAACATCTGAGATTGGTCTTACAGAAACTTAGAGAACATAAACTGTATGCTAAGCGTAGTAAATGTGAGTTTTGGTTGGAAGAAGTTTGTTTTCTGGGTCATGTTGTCTCTAATGGTGGTATTGCAGTGGATCCTAGTAAGGTGAAAGATGTGCTGAATTGGAAACCACCTACAGATGTAAGTGAAATTCACAGTTTTCTTGGTTTAGCTGGTTATTACCGTAGATTCATTGAAGGGTTCTCAAAACTTGCAAAGCCTATGACTGCTCTATTGGAGAAGAATGCTAAGTTTGTATGGTCTAATAAGTGTCAAGCTAGTTTTGAGGAGTTTAAGAAGAGATTGACTACTGCACCTGTGTTGGTATTGCCAGATCTGAGTAAGAGTTTATCTATCTATTGTGATGCTTCTCATCTAGGTTTGGGTTGTGTTCTTATGCAAGAAGGTAGAGTTGTTGCTTATGCATCTAGACAGTTGAGGAAACATGAACTGAATTATCCTACTCATGATCTAGAGTTAGCAGCTGTGGTTCATGCATTGAAGATTTGGAGACACTATTTGATTGGGCATAAGAGTGACATATACACGGATCATAAGAGTCTAAAGTATATCTTCACCCAGACAGACCTGATCTTGAGGCAACGAAGATGGTTGGAACTGATAAAGGATTATGATTTGGAAGTGCATTATCATCCTGGAAAGGCAAACGTCGTAGCTAATGCACTTAGCAGGAAGAAATATGCTAATGAGCTTCGGGCGACACCTGAATCTGAGGAGTTGTGTGCTGAATTTGCATACTTGAACTTGGGAATTGTAGTAAATGCGATGGAAATTGAGGTCACTCCTACTCTAGAGGAAGAGATATTGAAAGGACAGTTAGATGATGAGAAACTAAAAGAGATAGCACAGAACGTGGTACTAGGCAAAGCACCAGGATTCAGAATAGATGACAATGGTGTACTGTGGTTTGGAAAAAGGATATGTGTTCCTGAAGTGAAGGCTATTCGTGATATGATTCTGAGAGAGGCTCATGAGTCAGCATATTCCATTCATCCTGGTAGCACTAAGATGTATCTAGATCTGAAACAAAAGTACTGGTGGTATGGTTTAAAGAGAGACGTTGCTGAGTATGTTGCTTTGTGTGATACTTGTCAGCGAGTGAAAGCTGAACATCAGAGGCCAGCTGGACTGTTGCAACCAATGAAGATTCCAGAATGGAAGTGGGAAGAAGTGGGTATGGATTTTATTGTGGGTTTACCACGTACACAGAGAGGGTATGACTCAATATGGGTGATAGTAGATCGTTTGACTAAAGTTGCTCACTTCATACCTGTTAAAACTAAGTACACTGGAGAACGCCTAGCTGAGCTGTATATGGAGAGAATTGTTTGTTTGCATGGGGTACCTAAGAAGATTGTGTCAGATAGGGGTACTCAATTCACATCTCACTTTTGGAAAGCAGTGCATGATTCATTGGGAACCAAGTTGAATTTCAGTACAGCGTATCATCCACAGACAGATGGACAGACTGAGAGGATCAATCAGATATTGGAGGATATGTTGAGAGCTTGTGCTTTGCAGTATGGAACTAGTTGGGACAAGAGTTTGCCATATGCAGAATTCTCCTACAACAATAGCTATCAGCAAAGTCTTAAGATGGCACCGTTCGAGGCACTGTATGGTCGTAAGTGCAGGACACCTTTGTTCTGGAATCAGACAGGAGCAACTTAGGTGTTCGGGACAGATGTGCTTAGACATGTAGAACAACAAGTGCGGACTATTCGGGATAACTTGAGAGTTGCTCAATCTCGTTAGAAAAGCTATGCAGATACGCGTAGGAGGGAGTTGGCTTTTGAAGTGGGTGATTATGTCTATCTGAAAGTGTCACCTATGCGGAGTGTGAAGAGGTTTAATATGAAGGGAAAGCTAGCTCCAAGGTATGTTGGTCTGTTAAAAGTTTTAGAAAGGCGTGGAGAAGTAGCATATCAGTTAGAATTGCCTGAAAATTTGTCTGGTGTGCACGATGTGTTCCATGTGTCATAACTGAAGAAGTGTTTGCGTGTACCTGAGGAGCAACTACCATTGGAAGAACTTTCTGTTAAAGGTGATCTCACTTATGAAGAGTATCCGGTCAAAATATTTGAGACAGCTGACAGAGTCACCAGAAGTCGGGTCATCAGAATGTGCAAAGTACAGTGGAATTGGCATTCGGAAGAAGAGGCAACTTGGGAAAGAGAGGATGATCTGAGGAAATCATACTCATATCTGTTCGAGTAAGCACCGTTCAATCTCGAGGACGAGATTCTCTTAAGGGGGTAGAGTTTGTAACACCCAAAATTTTGATTTCAATTATTAGGAATTAATTTGATTTATTTAAGTATTTTTGTGGACATTGAAGCTAGCAAATAAATAATTTTGTGTAAATTAAAATTTATCATAAATTTAGAAACGTGAATTTTGCATTCATGCTGGAGCATAATTATTTTGTATTGTATGTTCTGTTTTTATTTTGATTATTTTGCTTCAAAGCTTCTTTGGAAAAAGGAATTGAGAAAAGATAACAGAAAAGATTTTTAAAAAAAGAATAGAGGAGAAGGCCTGCTGGCCGAGAGGCCCAACCAGCCCCCGCCTTTTCCCCTGCGCCTCCTCCTCCCCCGGCCCGCTAATGCGGCCCAGTTGCCCTCCCCTCAGCCCAGCAACCAGGCCGGCCGCGCGCGCACCCTCACCCCCCTTCTTCTATGGTAGCCGGGCCCCGTCCCTTTCTCTCTCTGCAGCTCTAGCCCCACCTGTCAGCGCCCTGGCCTTCTTCTTCCCCGATTCGTAACCGAGGCGGACACCTCCACCGGGCCGAATCGATCCCGAAAATCATGGGATATCTTTCTTTTCTGAGCTCTATAAAGGTCCCTAGGTCGCCCTCCTCCCGTTCGTTCACCGAGCCGCAAAAACCCCGAAGAAACCTAGCCCTAGACACCCGACTTGGAGCTCGGGATTCCACCGAAGTGCGCCGCCGCAAATCCGCGCCCTCCTTCTCTCTCGGCCCGAGCAACGGCCCTAGCCGAGACCGCGGTGAGCTTCCGATCCTCCCGGCGTTTTCCTTTCGCAATTTGGTGCTCGGAATCGGGAATTCTGTCATCGCCGGCGAGCTCCTTTCGACCGGTAATGGAGCCGCCGCGCCGGAGCAGACAGCCGGTGGCCGTCCCGCCGCCACTGGCCTCCTAGATGCGCCCGAGCCGTTGGATCAAGATCTAAGGGCCCAAAACAGATCATACCCCTTCGCTGCGCGTTTTCTTTAAGAGTCCCTAGATGTTTTTACTAATTACTCCGCAGTCCTTGGCGCCTTATGAAAGTTTCCGTTTTCCAAGTTAGAAAGCGTATTCCTTTCGGCTGAGCTCCGAATGCGCTTTCCAGAAATTACAGAATTGCCACTGATTTGGTTTTGCTCATAAAATATTCATTTTAATTCCGTTTTTGTCCATTCAAATTTCGTTGGATTCGTATTTACAAGCTCTACATGTTAGAAGTATTTATTCTCTGTTTTGAAACTTCTTAATTCTACAGTAGCATTTAATTAATTATTTCTCTATAGGAAATCTTAGAAAATTCATATCTTTCACGTTTTAATTCCGATTTTCGTGAACTTTACGTTTGTGTGATCGTAGTGCTGCGTAGAATATTTTCATAAACTTTTATATTTGTTTTACCACTGTTTGGTGTAATGTTCTAATTATATCTTGTTTGCTTTGTGTATGATTGTCTCCATTGGATTGCGTGTTGTTGATTGGTGGTTGGGAATAGACGGTGAGCCGTACGTTGGTGATCAAGACCAAGCCTTTGAGGACCAGCAGGCTCAGGAGAGCTTTGAGCAAGGCAAGTATAACTTGGGATCATCCTTGTTACCTATTCACTTATAACTACACATATATATCATATGCATGCTATCACCTTGTCGACCTTAGCAAAATCATAGATGATTGTTACCTGTATTCCTTGCTACCTACTTGATATGCATTTGGTGTAGATGTGCTAGTGCTTGATATAATCCATGATCGTGTAAGATGATTAATAGCTATGCAATGAACATAAAAGAATAACAAATAACTGTATGAGATCTTGTCTGTACGTGATCACCCGGGATAGCAGTGCAACCATGAGGGCTATAATGGCTCTGGCTTTAGCTCAGTATGGAGACCTTTTCTAGCTTGTTAGAGGTTACCCGAAAGGGCGGAGAGGCTGAACCGACACGGGTATAGTGCGAGCCCCTGTCCCTATGTGTATAGGTTGTGCGTCATTGTGTCATTCGGAAGGGGGGTATCTATATCTGCTCGCAAAGGAAACCTTGCGGCCCTAACATGTTAGACGAACTCTTGAAAGGCTTCATAGTGATCCCTGCCGACCTCTCTGGGAAGGGGGTTAAGAGATTAGCTACCTCGGGCGAAAGGGTAAATCATGACTCATGGGTAAAGATGTACAACCTCTGCCGAGTGTAAAACTGGTATATTAGCCGAGCTCACGGTCAGGAGCGGCCTTGGGGACATCTACATTAAGATGATGAGCTTGTTATGTTATTATGTTCATTTGGTTATCGTTTATGCTATGAGATTAATTATGCTTACACTTGATCATGTGGTTATTGGATTATTTATGCTACCTTGACATTTGCTATTTAATTATGAATATGCTACCCACTATTAAAAGCTAAACGCCGTCAAACCAGTGTTAGCTATTTGAGCCTCATGAACCCCTGGTTATACTTGTTCAGTACGATATGTGCTCACTCTTGCAATTTCCCAACACCTCAGGATATGATAATGAAGATGACTGGAATGAGGATTACCGTTATGAGTACTAGGTTTGGAGTCAACCAGTCAACAGTGTCCCTGTGTGGAGCTTCCATCGAGAGCGTTGTTTATTCTATGCTATCATTTTTGTATGAGACTATGTGATTTATTATGTTTCGCTATGTAATAAGCACTGCAATGGTACATTTGAGATTTGTCTACTTATGTGTGCGACTGTTTCTGGGGCACATATGAGTCTCTTATGCATCCTATTGTTTTCTTAAAATATGGGTGTGACACATCTTTAATATTATTTCCTAAAAAATGTGCGGGTTTACTTTTCTTTGTGCACTCTATAATCTGTATTTATTTTCATACAATATATGAACTGAATCCACTTATATCTATTTTTTTGTACAATCTAAACAAAACATCCACAAGAGAATAATTATTTGTTCCATGCTATGACGACAAATGAAGATAAGGCACTCAACAACCACAACTCATTCAACCGAATGAGATCGGCGATCATGCAGGTAGATTGTGTTTCCTTTAATGATTTAACAAGTGTTAGTTGCTTACTCTGAAACGGATGAGTCAATATCTCTAATGGGCTTGGAAAACTTGAAGTGCCTATTAAACATTCACATAATTAAAACAAAAAATGCACCAACTACATTGTAGATGTTGTAGGTTGTTCTCTTATGCTGAATATATGGATTAGCCAGATTTTTTCGATGAGTATAGACGATATTGACCCACTACTACATCACGGTGGCAATTTTCCCTCCGTGGTCATTCTCGCAGATAAATTTTTTATGTACCATGTGACTCTTCTTTGATGATTCGGTCATTCCAGTTCAAACCTCTTTTGGTTTTCCTGTAGGTTCTGTTCATTTTAGGCTACTTCCTTCGGTCACGTACTTTTGTATGCCTTCTAGATTACCTTCCAATTTCAATCATGTTATGTTTTTGCAGTGCAATCTCTATAATTTTTTATAGATGCAGCTTTAGTCGTTGTTGGATGTTATTTTCTCAGTCCTTCTCTTGGTACCGGCTACCTTAAATTATATCTGGAGATAGCTATGTGCTCACTTGCTGCATCTTTGTTGCCCTGTCAGTTCAACAATAGAGGAGAAGATCAAGAAAATGCTGCATTTACTATAGAGAGTAGACCAACCAAACATCTGTACGCCTCCTACAGATGGTTCTGAAAGCAAGAGCGATACCTGTCCTAAAAAACAGGTGATGTGAGACCCCGTCATCACCTTTTATTTGTTTCTGTCTTATTGTTCCCATTTTCCTTCTAGGTCCCTACATAAAACAGAAGGTTGAATGACTTCAAAAATGCCAAGGTCACAAGGTATCACACTCTGCTCAAAACACATTGCTACTGTAACAGAGCAATAACATATCTTTCTCCCCAATTTACAGATGGAGTGCAATGTCATAATTCTTGGACCAACAGCTACACCAAGTAGACCATCTGAAGACACAATCAATTAGGCTCACCTATACAACGCAATAGAACAACCACATCTGTATCATATGCCTACGCTTATGTAATATGTGCATCTTGAGATTAAAAAAAAAGCATCATGTAAGCGTGTATCTATCATGTTACCTTAATTATATAAACCACCAGCGTATGTAACATATGGGTTATACCATGCTTGCTTACCCTTCCGCGCGATGGCACGCGGGTTTTACTAGTTAAAACATATAACTGAATCAAATCTACTATATTTGAAATAAAGAAACAACTATGATGTTATTAACTTCACAGATAGAGGAAAAATAAGAAACAATTTATTGTTTTTTGCTTGTGAGACTAATATAGCGTTCAAGGTGATCTTGTACACCTTTAAGTATGTTGGTTATATTTTTATTCCCCGTATATGTGAGTAGGTGTAGCAATATATGTTTTCTCACTTCATAATTATTCTGTATGATTTTTATACACATATATAGTTATAGTTATTAAATAAATATATGAGGTGAAAAATAAGGATAATACTCACATTATTGCAAATGGATGTTTCTATCCTTTTACCATTCCACGCACACATAGCAAGTAGAACATTATAACCAGATAAGTCTCTGAGGAAGCATTAAATTATTACTATTATATATAGTTGAATATAAAAAGGAATAGTAACTACTGTAAAAGTAGTTACCCATTTAACTCAAATTGGTCGACTTCTGCAACTCTATGATCAAAGAGGATTAAATCATCTCGCCACCGAGGACATGAAACTTTCATGAATTTATTTAGAACAGTGGAAATCCTTTGAATTTTGTTTGTATTTTTAGTGGTTGAATCTTGTAAATATCAGGTTTTGGAGTTTGGTCTACTATGTAGAGAGCTCTTCTAGACATGTCTAAAAGAAAAAGATTATAAATACCGCATGTTGTAACCGTCTGTAGTGGTATTAGAATCTGTAATTGAAAAAGGGCATCTCAGTAATATGGTATTTAAGAATAACCTGGTTTTTACACAAAAGATGTAAGGAACAGAAGAAGAGAAGCAATGTAACCCATGTGCACTCTTTAACATTGTATTTTCTCCAAGGCCATTCAAGAGCAAATTTCGCCAGTTGGTTATAATTGACTTTTGTTCGATACTTGTTACATTTACTTAGTTGACACACAAGCTATATAGTAATATAATGAATGAAAGTCTAGAAATATGAGACAAAAGAAAGAGTGATTATATATCATTCCATTATATAAGGTAAAACCTACAGAACTTTAAATCCATGTAGTGCTTTGACACAATCTTGTTTGTTCCCTTCAACTTTTCGAGTTCTTCAAAAGTAATCTTACGTGCTACCAGATTAAAACAATCATCATGAATTCCCCCGTTCTTGTTTAACATGTTTTGGATTTTCTTGAGACTCAACACAATCGGATAGGGCTTTGCACTTACAACCCATTTTTTCCTATAAAATATGAATTTTTGTGTACATGTAACAATATGTGGTATATGCTTTAATATTTATCATGAAAATAGACTTACTCTAAAGCCATATCTTGGTCAATTGTCATGATATAATTGCAAACACGGTCTCTTAACTCTTTGTTCACCCATTGGCAAGTCATGAATTGTAAGAGCATGTGCGTTAGCATTTTGCAACATGTCAACTAACTTCTTCGCAAAGGACCTACAAAAAATTAAGCATATGATTAAAGGAAAATACCAATTATTAATAGTAGTTATATGTAATAGAGGTGACTTGCTCTAAAGTAGCTGCATCACTAATGGAGTTGATATAATTTGAAACTCTGGATAATATTAAATCTTCTTCATAGGCATATGACTTCTCACCCCTGCTTCCTTTTAGTGGTCTATCTAAAATTTCAATTTTATCTATACTCTCTTCTTCCTTATCATCAGTTTTGGAAGTCAACCACCATTCACGGGCATTTAATTGGCAGTTCAACAAAATGGCAAGTAGCTTGAATCAAAAGTTTTTCATATCACCCTATGTAACATCAAGTATGCATATTAGTTTTTGATGACATGTTAGTATAAAAAAATATAATGAATGAACAAATGAAACATTATTATTTCTATATACCTGAGTTACACTGTCTGATAGACCTTTTCCTTTTCCTCTCCAATATTCCATGTAGTTAAGCATGAATAAGACACATGATGACCTACCAATTTTGAATCATGAAAACATAACACTAAAAAATATATCTATAGTTTATTAGTTGAATTTAAAATATTTGTATTTGTATGATACGTATGATGGAGTACTATACCCATCTGTTTGTATGGCACTTGTGAATTCCTCATTGAATTTCCAATCTTGAACTTGAAGGGTTTGCCATTTTGTTTGTATGTCTTTACGTTTTGCTACAATATCTATGTGTCTCTGTAGGTCAATTATCTAATAAATACATAGTCAGTAGTAAAAAAATAGCAATCAGGCAAAAATTTAAATAAAGTTAATATTTTACTAACTGTATAGACAAGTTCCCAACAATTCTACTGTGTTTTACCTAATGAATCGAGCACATGTATCTCTTTGTTTATACCATCCACCACTGCTAGGTACCAGTGAAAGTCTTTGATGTTGATCGGAAGAAATACCTAGATCAAAAGTTAAAATATTATAATTGAACACACCTTGTGTAAGATGAGAACATCATTTATGGGTTAGAGATGCACAGTTTTACCATGTCATAGTCCAAATAGTTGCACACCCTTTTAGCTATACTTGTTTATGGGTTTGAGTATGTTCATATACTTATATTAAGATACTTTAGATCTTACCATTCGAAAAAATTTCAAAGAAATTCATATTTTTTAATATATTACTAAAATGTCACTACTGTAGTATATATAATAAGTATAACCACATACTCTATGTATGCATGTATACTTAACCACATAATAAGTATAACTACCTTAGATAGTTTAGAATGATCATATACTTCGTCTACATACACTTCATCGGGCCATATACGTCCTAAATCTAGAGATATACACATAAGAGTAACTACTACTAGGAGTAAATAGGAATTATCCTCTCTCTCTCTATATATATATATATATATTGCAAGCAGTAAATCAGTACGAGCAAATCATTTTGAAACACCGAACCATGCATGCATATACTTACATCACCCTCCAAAAACCTATTATCATGTAGGAGGCATTCTAAAATATGTCGTTCTATGGTTATTCCGTGGACCAAATCTATTATCATGTAGGAGGCATTCTAAAATATGTCGTTCTATGGTTATTCTGTGGCTGTCCACTAATATTTTTTTGGTTGCGACATAATGCTTTCAATAGTACTGTAATCTTCGGTGTTGCAAACATAATCTGCATAAAACAGAGCAAATTAAAGAATTAAAGGGCCTCATTAGCTCAACGAAAATGGGAGGGATCAATGAAAGTAAGCACCTTGAGGTAGAATTTTGACTGTGTCTGTTTTTTTGGTTTGTTATACTGCAAGACCAACCTAGACGGAGACACCTCCTTTTCTTGTTTATTACATGGTTTAGTCATTGACGACATCTATCATAAATTGTATGTTAGGCAGCTTGAATGAAACAATAAAATTTCACTGTGACTTGGGTAATCGGTTTTGTTGTGGCGACGATCACAATGTTAGAAATAAAAGCAATTTAGCGATACATAAATTAATTCTGATAACAAGAAAAAGGCTAACAACATGTATCACAGATATATGAATCGAAACTAGCACTACGATTTGAATCAAGTTCACGGGATCTAGTGCTAGCAATAGAAATGATATGTAACCGAACAACAGAGAGAGGATAGACATCCTTACAGTGGGGTTGTCGGTAGGAAGGAAGAAGAAGAAGACCGTTGATGGAGATCGACGAACACCGGACGTAGTGGGAAGAAGACCTCCAGCGAGCAGTCACGACGACGCTTCCCAAAAACCTGATACACCCCCTACCCCGTGCAGGGATGCGAGGAGACGTAGGCTTCGGAGCCTGCTTTCCCGACACCAGTGGCACGTCCACGACGGGATGGGGAAGACGGCGGCAGCGTAGTAGTGTGGCGAGGAAGAGATTAATCTCTCGATACAAAGGACAATGTCTCGCCCCATATTTATACACGCGTCACACGCAGCAAATAGGCAAGCAATCAATCACCGTATTATGGAAACTTTACCTGCAGTTTACGCACTTGCCATAATACAAGAATAATTTCTTACCAAATAGGCCAGCACAATCTTCTCCATACATGCAAAACTTCCATGTAGCAAAAGGAAGCTGCACACCCGCAAGGGTTGAAGCGGGAAATCGCCGGACCATTCACACGCATGTCGTGCATACGCGCCCATTGACCCCGCCCAGCGAGGCGAGGCGAGTGAGCGCGCGCGCGTGGTTCTTCCTTTTCCTCTCCCCAATTGCTTCAACAAGATGGAGATAGCTCAACTTTTTAAGTTGGCCTCACTCCACTTGAAGTAGTAAGGTGGTACTAAAGTCCCCCATCTTTCATATATACATGCATGTATGAGTGGGTCTTTGGGATTTTTTTAGAATTGTTTGGCCCAAGGCCCAAAACATCTAACACACAACATCAGAATATTAGTTTAATATATCATATAATATATGTATATATATCTACACTAAAATACATGTCACACATAAAATAAAAAAATCCTACATATTTTATTCAAATTAATGAGTTCGAAAGCAAAAAAATCAAAGAATTTAATTATAACACAAAAATAATCCTACCTGTAGCGGTCTGTAGGGCTGTACTCCTATGTCGCGCAAAAAGCAAAGGAAAGCTGGTAGCAAACCTGCTGTCACGAGAGATAGATGAGTGGAGATTTTCAAGTGTCAGGCAACACACAAGAGACTAACAAAATTAGTTGGGTTAATGAAGGTTTCCATGCTTGGCAGCTCCGCCCGGGCCTCCACACCTAGACCCGACCACCCGCCGCAGCCGACCGAGCCATCAGCCCCCGCGACGGCGAGGTGACCGCCGGGAAGGCTTCGCACCCGATCCACTCCACCCCCCTCTCCAGTTCCTCACGCCCGCTCCACTCCACTCGAACTCTCCAGCCCCCCATGAGCCATGAGCTGCATCCACGACCATCCCTCCGTGCCCATCACCGACCAGACACCGCAGCGACTCGACTGTCGGCCCCCGCAGCGGCGGAGGAGGCCACCAGGAAGATGGAGCAGCCGACGACACCAGCAGAGCGGCCGGCCCCGCGGGAGAGGCAGTCCCGCTCGTCTTTGAAAGGTCCAAATGGCTAGAGGGGGAGGTGAATAGCGTATTTAAAATTCTCTACAAACTCAACTAGACAAGTTGATTAGTAAAACAAATGGCGAAGCTATTCTAGCACTAGCTCAACTAAGCTATGCAAGCCACCTAAACACGTCTAGCAAGAAGGCTAAATACTAAGTCACAACAACAAAGCACAACCAAAGTTAACTACACTCCTATGTAAGAAGACTAAGCTAAACAAGCTAAACAACTAGCAAAGTATACAAGTAAGTAAAGGAGTGAAGAGTGATTGTTATACCAATGTTGTAGAGATATATCCAACCAATCACTCACAATCACAAACACAATAGATAATCCTCGGCAAGAGATGACACAAGATTTTTTATCGAGGTTCACTTGCTTCCCGGCAAGCTAGTCCACGTTGTGGCGATACACCCACTTGATGGATCACGAGCTTATTGGCAATCCAAAGCCAAACCCTCAGTGGGTGCCGCACATCCACTCACAAGATGGGGATCCTCCAAGCCACGAGCAATTCACTAGAGTAGCCAATTGCGTTCTCCCACGGGGAAGGCTCAAGAACCCCTCACAAATCACTTGGTGAGGCTCGAAACAATCTCCAATCACGAGCTCAACACCACCACTGCTCTAAGCCGTCTACTAGGGCATCGGGAAACACCCGAGAGTAACAAGAAATCCACAGCAAACTCAAGGATCAAGTGCCACTAGATGCAACTCTCAATGCAATACACTTGAATCTCACTCAATCTCACTAGAATTAGCAATCAAGCAAGGAGATGAGTGGAGGGAGTGTTCTCTAGCTCAATGTATGCTTCAAGTAATCAAATATGCAAGAGAGAGCCTCCCAAAGCCGACCACCTTCTATTTATAAGCCCCTCAAAGAGATAGAGCCGTTGGCTCTGTCACTGGGCTGAAATCGGGGGCACCGGACGCGGAGTAGGGTACCACCGGACGCACCAGCCCTGCGTCCGGTGCCTAGATGACGGCCACGTGTCGTCTTTTGAAACTTCACGCGTCGATCTCTAACGGCTACCTGCGAGCCACCGGACGCGACCAAGTGAGCACCGGACGCGTCCGGTACTCATCGGTCTCGTGCGTAGAGAGGTTGTCAAACTTACGATCTCACCGAACTCGGAGCACCGGACGCGTCCAGTGCTCACCGGACTCGTGCGTAGAGAGGGTTGCAAATCACGCTAACACCGGACGCTGAGCACCGGACTCACTCCAGTGCATTCGGTGCCCTTTCAGAAAACTTCTCAGATTAGCTTACTGACCCTGACAAGCACCGAACGCTGGAACAACAAATCCCATGCGTCCGGTGCAAAGCGTCCGGTGCGCTCTGCTTGCCCTGGTCAGCCACCGATAGTGCACCAGACGCGTCTGGTGCCTCTGCACCCCGCGTCCGGTGCTCCCTAGACTTCACCAAATTTCCCACCGGCACAATAGAAAATATACACTTAATTTTCTCAAAAGCGCTGAATCCCGCCTCGCAAGCTCGGTGGGAAGGAGAGAGGAACCCACACCCCTCTCAACCCTAGGACCTCCACCTCCTTTGCAAATGTGCTAACACCAACAAGTGTTCACCACCAAAGTGCATGTGTGTTAGATTTTCACAAACATTTTCATCAAAGGAGTTAAGTTAGCACTTTACTAGATCCTAATGAATATGCTCAAGATATGGACCTAGTAGCACTTGATTCGAGAGATGACCGTGATTTCCCCTCTTGATAGTCGGCTATCTATCCTAAACCTGGTCAATCACTTCTCTACTCAACTTAGATCGGCAAAAGCAAAACCCTATGTTTATACCTTTGCCTTGATCACTTCACTCCTCGTTTATAACCATGATCTCACCTCAGATTCACTAACATGGCACGGGAAGCAGGTCGATGACGGCTGGCCCACCTGGCTTTCTAGTGTTGCCGTCAAGGCCATCGACGGATGGCCCATGTCTCGTCGACTCCTTTGAGAAGATTGGCAAGGTACGTTCGCACACCTCCCATTCCCCCGTTCTCCCACCTGCGTGATGCCATTCCCTCGTTCCCCCACCTGCGTGATGCCATTGGGATAGTAAACTTATTGTGGTTTAGGATGGCCGGACGTCTGTTGATGACTGATGGCGGCGGCGCCTCGAAGAACTAACGTAGATGTAGTAGTCCCCTCGGTTATTCTTCTTGGAAGGGGCAACGACCTCCTGTGGAAGAGGACCTCGATCTAATGATTTAGTGGATTGATGAGGCAGGCGCTACCAGAGTTCCCTTTTATAATAACTGATCGTAACCTCTAAACATATTCAGTTGTGCATGGGCCTTCTAAACAATAATATTTTTTTCAATATGTATGTATCTCTCCCTGCTAACGGTGTGGGTTGTGATGGTTATAATGGTGTGGGTTCTCTTTTGGACTCTCTTTTGTTAGATACAAATGGGCTGGTATCATAAATGGATTGGGTTAGATTGGTTTATTTGGAGAAAATACTTTGGGATGGATTGGTGTGGCTTCTATATTTTCGGTCTCAAGTAGTATCAACTCATAGGTTGGATCAAGTTCCTAAGAATGGTTCATGGAGTCAGGATGAACTTCCCTTATTTTTGATCTAAGCGATCTTGCACTTAAAAGCAGCTGCTCCATCATCACAACTGACAGTCAAAACCAAACCTAAATTGCATGCCTGCTCATTTCATTGAACACCTATTGCGTGTTACCTCATTGCCAATGCCCTTGTCCTATGAGCCAATTTTGTCCTGCCCTCACAGACATCAGCTGATTGCTGTCGGGATCATGGCGAGCTGGGCGTCAGTTCCACGGTAGAGAGAGCAGGGTGGAGCGGACGGCGGTTGTGCGAAGCAAGCCGAGCGGTATGGGGTGAGCCGAGCGGCGGGACGATTAGATGTTAATCTGACGATAACATCCTAGTTTTCGCAGTTGTAGAGATAGAGATTCCTCATTGCTTCTTTCACAAATTTGTGACATATGTATTTCACAAAACTATTAATGAATTCTAAAACACTATAAATTTTGTAGTGCTTGCAGAAACAAGCCGTTAAGTTCCCTAGCTAGAAATAGCATCTTTGGTCCAAATGAGTCCAGCTTCTAGTAACATATTGCAAATATATACATCAAGTCATGCAAAGTATAGTAAAGCTACCATCGACTATACTATTAGACCACAGTTGCCAAATAGCTCCACCGACTTGCTACAAATCTTTTGACAAATGTTGTATCCGCCTATGTAACAAACGAATGTCGGATGCCTACAATTTTCAATATAAAATGTTGTATTAAACATTATCTTTTAAAATGCATAGATTAGACTACAAAGGGTACTTTCATTTTTATGTAAATCTTGTATTTGATATACTAACCCTGAAGTTCGTTCATTGCACGGTGAGGTGGATTAAATGCTGAAGTTGTATAATCAGATGTTTCTAAACACCCTGGGTTAAATTTTTGAATAAAAAAGAATGGTCAATTTGTAGACTATTTGTACATTTCAGATATATATTTGATGTATTATTTAGAGATTGAATGGAATCAGTTACTTACTGTGTTTATGGTTCACTCTGAGCATACTTGCAAAAATAATAGTGTTGTCAAGGGCAACATTTTGTAGCTTTATTTTATGCGCAACCAAGACTTTGCACGACATGATCACAACTATCAAATCACAAATATAAGGGTGAACCTACAGTTGTAGCATAGGGGTACAACTGTCCCCCCAAATTTCTTAAAAAACATCTAGTATATATACCTTTTTAATAACATGTACATGTATAATACATTGTTATATACAATTGCTAGTCTGCTCAGCCCATACAACAGCCTCAACACTCTACATTCACAACTATTTTATCATCTTTAGTAATAAAATTATGTTATGTCCATGTTGATAAACTATATTATTTGTATCCATACCTCCATGATTAAAATCCTAAATCCGCCAGTATAATTACACATATTTATGTGTTTGAATAAAGGAGGCATATGGTGTGTATATATGCACACATATATTTCAATATATAAGGACAACCTCGAATCCATAAGGACAACCTCTCTACACAGCCTTGAACACGGTCTCTCAACTTTCCCCGAGTGCACAAGAATTCCCACAATGTCTATATAAATAGTACATGTATTAGTACAAAGATAAAATAAGAGAGTGTAGACTTTAAAAATAGAGTAGAATACACTGGCGGCCCTTTAACTTGTCAGCCTGTGCCACTTTGGTCTATGAACTTGCAAACCCGAAAAAGTGACCTCTGAACTTGTCCGCCTGTGCCACTTTGGTCTATGAACTTGCAAACACGAAAAAGTGCCCTCTGAACTTGTCGACCTGTGCCAACTTGGTCCATGAACATGCAAATACGAAAATAACACCAGCTGCATGGCACTGTTCTGCCACGTGGCCGCCTCTGATAGGCCATGCATGGCACCGTTTATGGTGTTGATATCAGCGATGATGTCAGCACTTCTTTTTTAATTTACGAAATTGATATATTTTTATTCGTAGCGTCAAATATATCAAATAATATATCAATTCGTTGCATTTATTAATTAAAAGAGATAATTTTAAAACAAGCAAAAATTATTCGTTTTCTAGGTTTTATATTTTTCCTAGGCAGAGTACATCATGAAGAGGCTACACAAAACATTTTATGAATTTAGCATTTCACTAATAATTAGTTATGAAATAAACAAATATTTGTTGACGCGTTGAAAGAGCCTTTACACGCATGGACCAAAGTGGCACAGGCCGACAAGTTCAGGGGCCACTGTTTTGCGTTTGCAAGTTTATGGATGAAAGTGGCACAGGCGGACAAGTTCAGGGGTCACTTTTTCGAGTTTGCAAGTTCATGGACCAAAGTGGCACAGGCTGACAAGTTAAAGGGCCGCCAGTGTATTTTACTCTTAAAAATACCTATATAGGTCTTGCTTGGGCAATGCCTGACTTCAAGGATGAACGTTAACTGATTCGAGCACACTGGAAACTGGATGGGCATGTCACATTACTCCACTGTAGTCAAATGGTCCAACCTACACTTGTAATTGCTTCGAATATTGCAAAACTCAGTGTGCGGCTTAACTTGGAACCTAACATCACAAATTGTGTAGTCACGTCCTTGTTGTAGTAACCTGTTGAACCTCTCGGTATCGGGGCCACTCACGACCACCACTAATTTGCAACCCTACAATAATATATAATATTATTACCATCTGTGTTAGTTTGTGAATCGAAAGTATTTTACTTTGTTATTCTTGAGTCTCACCATTGTATCCATGAGGCTGAAGCGCTGAAAGTCTCGATAGAAAGAGAACTTTGCTTCAATTCTAATGGTAATACTCTAAGAGTAACCGATGTCAACAAGTTGAATGTCTTGGAATCTCTTAAATCTGTAAGAAAAATAACAGAGAACACATGTTATTGACTTATAATAAACCTTGAGTTGTAATAAGATTTTAAAGAATATTTATCCAAGATATAAAAGCTTTGATTTTAAATTTTGTGTGACCAGTTCTGATTGCTCTTCTCTAAATATGTGTGCTTTTCAGTGAGGGAAAATATTAAGTAGTTGTTCTTTTAAAATGCATCAAAACCTGACAACATGCCATGCTGACGGACAATTTGTGATTACAGGTTCCAAAGCCTACCAATTTGCCGTCATCTCTGCTTGGATACGAGGTATATGATTGGTTCTCTGGACACTTTCGGATTTTGAAGATTTCAAGAGTATCTTATCAAAATAGTAAGACATTGTATCATTTGTGTTGGACAAGGCATTTTCCATCTCTACCACATGTGAATGCTTTGTAATAAACATTAATTTGCAATCAGGTCACAAAGAATAAATAAGATTCCAAACATATTTACTACCAAAAATAAGATTCAGATCTACCATTACATATTAAGCTTTAACATCAGTAAAGTTGATAGCTATTAAAACATTTTTAGAATATGAGATTTGAAATTTAACTGGGCATCTCAGAGCTCTGAACGAACTCAGCGCGTACTCTCTTCAAACTAAGACTTGTTGGCATCTTTGGTCTATAAATTAATTAGAAAAGTTCAGCCGTTAGGTAATGTCTATTAGGAATATGTAACTTCAGATTGGTTCATTGCAACAACAACATCGCAGTGGCCAGCTATATGTGGAGAGCTATTTTTCAGGCGCTTAATTTTGTATTTTTCTTTGGGAAATAATTAGAATATCTTACGAAACTTCAAGAGAAATGACCTGATTTTTCTAATATATTATTATAGCCCTTTTCTTTTCTAAAGTTCTATATTTATTACTTTCTCTATCTATGCAGTGCGAGTGCGTGTGTCCATGGTGGTAACAGTTGGAAGGGCATTCAGGAGACAGGAGGTGTTTTGGTCTTTGCTTCACCCTCTTGCCTTGTGCTATTGTTGTTTTTGATTCATTATCATGATTCATTGTCATGATGAAGAGCCGGTGAGCCCTATTGCTGTCAGGCTTGGTGGTTGTGCTGATTCAGAAATAGGCATGGCTCATTTCAGGTAATTAACTAATCTTAGTATATTTCTTTCCTGGCATATAAACTCTCCCAAAACAAAGGAGTATGTTGAATCTTTTTCTAATTCTCTCTATTGGTGATGACAAAGAATGATCAAAGGCTTGTTGTAGATCACATTGACCATGGAACTCTGGTGATATGGACTTCTAGGAAGAGCACGAGCCCCTAAGGTATAGCACAATTGTGCTGCACCTAAAACACTCTTGTGATCTGCAGAGCAGCATATTACAGTATTGAAAAACTAAAGAAGTTAGAGATGTTTCCTCTCACCTTGCTCACACGTTTGGCACTTGCTGTTTAGGCATGTAAGCCGAGCCATACATGATATCCATATAGAGGGAGAAATGGGAGGAGGACGAGCAAAAGCTATTCTTGGAAGCCCCTGCACAACATGGCTATGCATGGCGCCGTATACAGGGTGAGTGACTTTGCATTTGTTTCGCACTTTTCTAGGAGCATGCATATAACATCAAGGTGAAGGGGATGCTGATAGAATGTCACTATTTAGGCTCAAAGGGAAATGTTCTTATTCTTTATCCTTACTTTATTTTACACATTGATTTTTCAGTGATGTAGCCTGTAAGGGATTTTCTCATGGTTGCTATAGATATACAAATATACTTTAACTCGAACCAATTAAGATAGCTGTGCAGAAGAAGTATGCTAGCTGCTTCACATTGTTTCAAAAAACTGCTTGGCATCATGATCTTTGTAGATTCAGTATCATGTCTCTTAAAGCACGGCTTGATACTCCATCTACAACATCGCTTTCCACTCTCTCTCTCTCTCTCATTTTCCAGGGTTGAGCTAAGAGTATAGGGTTTCAAAGTTCTAAGCAGTGGGGTTCAGAGTTCTAAGCAATGTGCAAGTTCAGGCTTAAAAAGTTTAGGTAAAATGCACTGATTCAGATATGTGAGGAAGAAAATATAGTGAACCTTGTTGTGCTCTTTATCTCCTGGTCATCTTGCAATCTAAATTTTCCATTTTCAGGTCAGTCAATCCAATATAGTGACCCTTTCATTAAGCCTGTTTTGCTTGAGCTTAGTTCGAGGAATAGGTGTTTTAGTTCTGGATTGAGTTCGAGTAACAGATGTCTAAGTTTGAGTAACAGGTGTCTAGGATTCTACGAATTGGATTGGATGAAGTATTTGAGATCGGAAATATGAGTCCTTTCTATAAAAATGTAGCTTGGCATGGTTACCTGAAATTGATTATTGATTTGCGTTTCGCAACACAAACCCGAAGCCTCTGAAACCAGTTATCATCAAATATATCATTTGTTTCTGATCTCAGGCAACACAGTAGATCATTGAATGAACATGCTATCTGAGGTTCAGAACATGTGGACAAATCTAACTATATTTTAGAAATTTTCCATCTAGATAATTTTGTAGGGCCTTCATTATCCTTATAATAACAATGGAAAGCTCAGATTATGGCACTATTAAATTCCTAAAAGAGAAACATTGATGCCAAAGTTTTATGGGATTATATATATATTTATATATTACTTGTCTGATTGTATGTCATGAGATGTTTTATATACCCGTAGCAACACAGGGACACAAATCTAGATCATATCATATCAATATGAAGGGATGAGCATACCTGTTTTTTTTTTTGACAAGGGCAAACCTGTTGGGTGCCTGACAACCCTCTCATGAAGGGTGTTGACGGTCCTTAAGTATCAATTTTAACCGTCAACTAATCATGGAAAAGGATCTATATGCAACTAATAGCTAAAATTAGGGTTTATACTGACAGAATTCCACAAGTTTTTGTGAAAGTCTGTTTCTACAGGGGGTTATCAGGAAATATTAGGAAAGGCCCATATGTCATGATTACATAGAGATAATAACCAACCACGCAATTTTCTACAATCTAGAAGACTCCAGAAGAGGCGAGAAGAAGCGGGAAGCCGAGGGGCGCCTACCCTAGGGCGCCCGCCCTGGCCCCCTGGCCAATCTGGCTCCCCTCGCGGATCTTGCTCCACCGACCTTGAGGATCAATCTAAACCACACAATTAAGGTCGGTTTGATCCGACAACCGACGTTCATTTGAGGAGGCTATATAAGCAAGGCCTCTGCCCCCTAGAGAGAGCCAACAATTCATTATTCATATTCATCTCAAGAGGAGAAGCCCCTGATCAAGCCCTAGAGCCACCACATCAACTAGATTTCTAGTTTAGCATAGCTACATAGGATTAGAACTAGAAGGAGTCAATCTTCGATTGGTTTCTGGATCTGTCAAGAGGATTCTTGGTAATTCTCACTCTAGTTCTTCATTGTTCATCATTGTTCTTCATTATTATGAATATGACTTTGGTCTATTTCATTATATTGATTATGACGTTATTCTATTTGCCTATGTTCTCAATTATATTGCTCTTAGTTTATTATGCTTATATACTTGGCATAGTTAGATCTGAGCTTTATCCATGTTTAGGATCGTATAAAGTTTATCCAATAATGGCTTGTCCATTGGTACCATGGGTAAATGATAGATATTGTGTAGGCGTGGTGCCTATACCATATTTATCTGTGATTGTACCCTATATTCCAGAACATGAGGTAGATCACGAGAGTGACAGTCCTATTGAATCCTCTGTAGTCCTCCTCCCATTTATAGGGCAGGCAGAGAAATACTATTACGGGGAAGTGATTACTCTGTTCTTGATCTTCCTTAGTAATACCCACTACACAGGAATGAACCTTTTATCTAGCTATGATTGTCATGTATAGTTGCACTAATCATAATATGCTAAGACTGTATAGTTAGAATGACTTAGGAAATATTCTTGTAGTTCGTCCTAATTTCATGCTAATGACTTGCTAGAATATCTGTTGAGGTGCTTATCATTATTTTATGTGGCTGTTTATGCTCATCAGTGTATTTATCTTTTGTCACTATTCCTTCATTATCTATATTTTATGTGACACTTACCCTGTATTGAGAGAGATAGATGGAAGCTTATCATTATACATGCAATGATACTCATATTCCTCATTTATTCCTTAGCATTTCCTTCCTAGTGGTAAAAATATAAATAACAATACCTGGAATACTTCTCGGTTAAAATGCTACATCGGTATTATCTGTGCGCTTGCAGATACACATTCATAAAGTTATTAGAGGATCATTTTCATATTTCAATACCACATCTCTCTGTCATGCTGGGGATGACAACTTGGCTTAAGTGGCATGAGAGGTGGTTACCATTTTTGCACTGTTATCAAGATTAGTTAATCTACTTTTGGTAACGACGTAGAAGTGTCAACAAACATTTTTAGCGTCGTTGCCAGGGAAGGTTGATTAGCTATCAAAATAAATAAATGAGTTATCATTTGCATCACTAATGTGATTAAGCAAAACATCAATTCTCTACTCATACAGTTTTACCCCTGTCTACTTTGCTATTTTTTATCATTTTATGCAGGGTGATGTATGAGCATTAATCAGAAGGACAAGAGCCAAGCTCAGGAGAGTAACAGAACCATCATCATCAACATCTCAACTCGAAGCTCAATCCAATCAGGAAGATCATCCAAACATTGTTCGAGACTTGACATCGAAGTTCGAAGCCATGACGAAAAAGTGAATCCGTGAGTTCTCAGCTCCCACTACGGACAATATCCATACTGGACTTGCTGCAGACATTGAGCTGTCACTTGAGCTTAAGCCTGCGCTCATCAACATGGTGCAAGCAAGCCAGTTCTGTGGGAAGCCGCACGAAGACGCTAGTGCTCATCTCCAACACTTCCAGGAGATTTGTAGCACATTTACTATCAAGGACATTCCCAAGGACGCCATACTACTTCGCCTTTTCCCATTCTCACTCTTGGGAAGAGCAAAGCAGTGGTTCTACGCAACCAAGGAGAAGAATACTATGTGGGCACTCTGTTCCACCAATTTTCTAGCAAAGTTCTTTCCCATGGGCAAGACCAATGCTCTCCGTGGGAAAATTTTGAGCTTTAAGCAACAACTTGACGAGTCTGTTCCAGAAGCATGGGAGCACTTTCAAGACTACATCTTAGAATGTCCCCATCATGGAATGGAAAATTGGCTACTTATGCAGACCTTTTATCATGGGCTCAGCAATAGCACTCATGAAACCATGGATGCTGCTGTTGGAGGAGCATTCTTATCACTTACAATACCACAAGCCACAGCTCTTGTGGAGAAGATGGCATCCAACCAAGGTTGGAATAAAGAAAGAACTCAAACTCGTAAGAAGAGTGGAGGTATGCACCAGCTCAAGGAGGTAGACATGTTGTCTGCGCAGATAAGCATGCTTATGAAGAGACTTGATGAAGCTGAAGATAAGAAGAAAGTCAAGCACATATATGACTCTCGCATGACCTGTGAAGAGTGTGGAGAAACTGGACACTCAGGCAACCACTGCCCTGAGGTGCACAAGGATGTGAACTACATCAACAACAACAACAACTACTACCGTCCTCAGCAAAGTCAAGGTTGGAACCAACAACAAAGGCCTAACTACTCAGATAACTATATAGGTAATTATCAAGATAACAATTCTTACAACAATTCTAATTTACCACCTTTGAGAGAGTTAGTGTCTAATAAAGGTAAGTTGGTGGATAACCTGTCTAAGAAATTAGCATCTAATGATAAAATTCTAGAAACTATAAACAATAGGATGGATAATTTTTCAACTGCCATTAAGAACTAGATTAGCTTTAATAAAATGATAGAATCACAGATAAATCAAATAGCTGCTGTTATTCCTACCACTAACCCCAGTATACCATCACAACCAGAAGGATTAGAATATGCAAATCTTGTAGACATATTTGATGCAGGTGCCTATTGGGCAACCCCGCAGGAGGGTGGTATGATGAATCTCTGCCAATCAAGAAAGGAGATCCCGAACGCTCGGTCATCCTAATCTCCATTGGCAGCACGGACTTCCCTGAAGCACTTTGCAACTTTAGCGCAAGCATCAACATCATGCCTAGAGTAATTTATGAAAAATTCTTTACTTATCCTTTATCAGATACAACTATGTGTTTGCAGCTTGCAAATTGGACACTGTGCTACCCATGAGGAATCCTAAAGAATATGTGTGTCCGAATTAGTAGCTTATATCCCAGCAGATTTTGTAGTAATAGAGACCGGTGTTGATGAGAGGTCACCCATCATCCTGGAGAGACCATTTCTAAACACTGCTGGAGCTGTCATCTATGCTAGCGCTGCCAAGATCAGTTTTATCGTCAAGAGGAAGGATACATTTTCTTTCAAGAATAAAACCTCACAGTTTCCAAAATAACCCCAATAGAAAGAGGACCAATAGGAGGAACAAGCAAAACAAGAATAAGAAGCAAGTATGGACAAAATCAACCAAGATGGTCACTGCAATTCACAATGATCAAGATCACCAGCTCAAATCCCCTCATTTGATCAAGAAGGACGACCCTAGTGTCCCAACAATTGAATGTACAATCAACAGATGCTCCTTTCAGAAGGTAGTCTGTGACACCAATCGGGCGTCAACATTATGGCCAAATTGACATATGTGTTTCTATACGGAACAATGCCTCTATATCCAACATACACCCAACTCCAAATGGTAGATCAGACATACTAAGTCAAAGGTATAGCAAAAATGTCCCCATCTAGATCGATGACCACTTCATCTCGATAGACTTCTTAGTCATTGACATGGGAGAAGATGATTATGATCCACCTATCATCCTTGGAAGACCATTCCTAAGTACTACTAAAGCTATCATCTACATCACGACAGGAGAAGTGCACATACACTTCCCCTCTGAGAAGGTACGTCGTCACTTTAATGATAACTATATTGTTGATTGATCTAAGCAGAACAGAACAAGAAGAAGACGTCGCTACCACAATTAGAAGAAATAGAACACCAAGGACGAATAGGCGGACTATGAAGGAAAAGTGTCGAGATACAAAAATAAATACCCCACAACATAAGTATGGGAGGAGAAAGAGATCATAGCAGAAGAGGAGGCACAACCGGAGGTGCCAGCTATGCCATCCGATGAGCCCTAGGACAACTAAGGACATAAGGAGTCCCGTTCGGAGGACTTAAACCACCGAACACCTGCCAAGAGGTAACACTTGATAGTTATCCCTTTCCTCTTAATTATTTACTTTCCCTAAATAGTATAATCTTGTTTATGTTGTCTTAAACAAAAAATAAAAAATTGTTTAAAAATGCTAAGTCCTATGTGAATACACTTGTGGCATAAAACCCATAAGTATATTCGCTGTGGTGGCATAAAAATAAAATAAATATGTTTCTATTTTATAAAATAAAAATATAAAAATATTGAGTTTATGATCCTGCTAGAAAGATAACACTCATTAAAGGATGCTGACATGATCAAGGCTAGAATTTATGACTAACACTTAATCAGTTCCACAAGCTTTGTTGTCTATTTGAGCTCTAGAGAATTTAAGGATCAAAGGAGAACAACAATTAGAGGATATCCTACCTGCTGTCCGAGCTGTCTCGACAGTCACTTCAACAGACGAGTACACCTTTGCTACCTGCCAGTTACATCAAAAGAAATTACGTCAAAATTCAGCTTGGGGGAGAGCACCCCCATATACTCAGCTAAGTATTTTTATCGGTCTTTATACCTATACTCTGCTAAAATAAAAAATGCATAATCTTAGAAACCCTACAAATATTTTCCTGCTTATATATATCTTTGCTTAGTTTAGAAGTTTGCTATTAGGAGAGAATAAAACAAAGTAGCTATGCTAAAATGAACCACAATGATAAACTCTTAACATGGATTGATGAATAGTTGCTCTACCGTAATTCCTTTCAAGTACCTAGTTTTCAAATTTGAACTCTCTCTCAAGTTTAGGCATAACTTTTATGATTTGAAATTTACTCTAAACTTGAACTTGTGGGAAGCGTACCTAATCTAAAGTCTAAGTTGTTGACCGATATGATATAGAAAGGTTTGAGCTGCTATTTATCTGTTCCTAGAGATACTAGAATTCTGAAGAATTTATTCTTTGAAAAACTTTAAAAATGTTGCATGATGAGTTCCTGTATGACAAGAGTTTAAAATCCTACCACAGCCATGCATACATGTTTAGTAGATCAAGAAACCACACATTTACATTTTACTATTTATGAGCATTGAGTGTGGTCAAGCTGTGCAGACCCTCAGGATCTAGTCATGCTGTTTGAATCAAGATTCACTTGCACATCCACTCATTTCCATCTCTAGATCGACTCAAAAAATATTCAAGTAATTCCCCATGAAATAAATGCTCCAGTCTTATTTGTTACTACCACTTGCTTTGTTGCTCAAGAAGGATGAGTGCTCGGGAAAAAAGAGAGATCGAGGAAATAAAAAGGGGCAAGTGCCTGACAACCTTGAGAAAAAAAGAGAAAGAAAGACGAGGAAACAAAAAGGGGCAAGTGCCCGCCAACCTTGGAAAAGAAAAAAGTGTGAGACGAGAGGTAAAAATGGACAAGTGTCTAACAGTAGAATTAGGGGTACAAGAGACCCACCTGAGTGAAAAAAATAAATAATCGAGCATCTTAGTTCCTTCGGAAAGCTACAAGTGCAAGAAAGGTATGTATCCTTCAGAAGAGCAAAAGAAATCTTTCACCACTATTTCATCACTACCACCATCATCACCATTCATTCGCGACACATGCACATCTTGATTTGACTTTATGACTTGTTCCTATGGATCCGCAGTTTGACTATGCAATAAATGTCTTGTAAATATGTATACTCTATCTCCCACCTATGAGCTCCAAATATCAAAAGCCTTGTTAGAAGTAGGGTGAGAGAGAAGGCAACGTTACTATGCCTCATACCATAAATACCACATATCTTGAGAGAAAGGCATACACCATCAATGCCTTGGTGAGGATCTAGAAATACCACAAAAAAGAGAATTGAGAGAGAGTCATACAAGGAATCTCTGAGTTTTATTTGAAAATCTGCAAAAACTCCAGAATTATAGTTGATCAAAGAGCAAGAAATATGGCGCTTGACTTGACCGTTCTATCCTTCAACTGCTCAAGACACAAGTGACGGTTACAAGCCCCATGGTGAAAGGTAAAATAAGTAAGTTTTAATTGTTTGCTCTAACTCGGAGATGAGATCTTATTTGAAAGCATGTGTACCTTTAAGGCATGAAAGCATTGCAGCAACTCCTGATCCACCACTGAGTTTATGTTTGCTCGGGGACGAGCAAAAGGTAAGCTTGGGGGAGTTGTTGACGGTCCTTAAGTATCAATTTCAACCATCAACTAATCATGGAAAAGGATCTATATGCAACTAACAGCTAAAATTAGGGTTTATACTGACAGAATTCCATGAGTTTTGGTGAAACTCTGTTTCTGCAGGGGGTTATCAGGAAATATGGAGGAAAGGCCCATATGTCATGATTGCATAGAGATAATACCAAACCGTGCAATTTTCTACAATCCAGAAGACTCCAGAAGAGGTGAGAAAAAGTGGGAAGCCGAGGGGCGCCAACCCTAGGGCGCCTGCCCTAGGGGGTGGGGCAGCCGCCCTGGCCCCCTGGCCAATCAGGCTCCCCTCGCGGATCTTGCTCCACCGACCTTGAGGATCAATCTAAACCACACAATTAAGGTCGGTTTGATCCGACGGCCGACGTTCATTTGAGGAGGCTATATAAGCAAGGCCCCTGCCCTCTAAAGAGAGCCAACAATTCATTATTCATATTCAATTCAAGAGGAGAAGCCCCTGATCAAGCCCTAGAGCCCCCACATCAACTAGATTTCTAGTTTAGCATAGCTACATAGGATTAGAACTAGAAGGAGTCAATCTTTGATTGGTTTCCAGATCTGTCAAGAGGATTCTTGGTAATTCTCGCTCTAGTTATTCGTTGTTCATCATTGTTCTTCATTATTATGAATATGACTTTGGTCTATTTCCTTATATTGATTATGACTTTATTCTATTTGCTTATGTTCTCACTTATATTGTTTTTAGTTTATTATTCTTATATAGTTGGCTTAGTTAGATCTGAGTTTTATCCATGTTTAGGATCGTATAAAGTTTATCCAATAATGGCTTGTCTATTGGTACCATGGGTAAATGATAGATATTGTGTAGGCGTGGTGCCTATACCATATTTATCTGTGATTGTACCCTATATTCCACAACGTGAGGTAGATCATGGGTGTGACAGTCCTGTTGAATCCTCTGTAGTCCTCCTCTGTGACAGTCCTGCAGAGCAATACTATTACGGGGAAGTGATTACTCTGTTCTTCATCTTCCTTAGTAATACTCACTATACATGAATGAACCTTTTATCTAGCCATGATTGTCATGTATAGTTGCACTAATCATAATATGCTAAGACTGCATAATTAGAATGACTTAAGAAATATTCTTGTAGTTCGTCCAAATTCCATACTAATGACTTGCTACAATATCTGTTGAGATGCTTATCATTATTTTATGTGGCTGTTTATGCTGATCAGTGTATTTATCTTTGTCACTATTCATTCATTATCTATATTTTATGTGACACTTACCCTGTATTGAGAGAGATAGATGGAAGCTTATCATTACACATGCAATGATACTCATATTCCTCATTTATTCCTTATTATTCCCTTCCCAGTTGTAAAAATATAAATAACGATACCTGGAATACTTGCCGGTTAAAATGCTACATCGGTATTATCTGTGCGCTTGCAGATACACATTCATAAAGTTGTTAGAGGAGCATTTTCATATTTCAATACCGCATCTCTCTGCTATGCTAGGGATGAGAACTTGGCTTAAGTGGCATGAGAGGTGGTTACTATTTTTGGCGCCGTTATCAAGATTAGTTAATCTACTTTTGGTAACGACGTTAGAAGTGTCAACAAAGGGACCAAAGAAGATCTGTGTGCAGCAGCGGCAAGGAGACCTCACCATCTATCGTGATGGAGGTGGGGGTGGTCCAGCCATGCCTGCATGTGGTGGCGGCATCCAGAGTCGTCGGCGAGCGCGTGGCGTACGACAGTGGCTGCGGTGGTGGAGGAGACTTTGCTCGGTGTGATATTGTAGAATGGCCTAGCAACTTGGCGTCTGACATTGTGCAGATGGAGTCCTGTGCCAAGTTGATAATCACATCACCGACAAAGGGAGGGTTGGGAGCTCTCCACGCCGAGCTAGAGGATACCCACGTGCTGGGTCACGGCGGCGTCGAGGCGACAGCCAGGTTCACCGCGTCGGGAGAATTGAAGGTCGGAGAGACTCCTCGCAACCGGTTGAAGGCTAGCACTGTGGGCGGCAGTCGTGGTTTTGCGAGTTCCGGGTGGTGGAGACCGTGGCTGACTCGCTAGTTATGTTGGGGTAGGGTCAAGTCGTGCATAGTTTGTTTTTTTATTTTTGTGACTTGTCATTCATGTGTTTTGGGTTTTGTATTTTGTGTTAACACTTAATCAGGTATGCCTCTAATGGATCAATCCAGCAGTTCTATGCTTTCAATCTGGTGTTGGTTTTCTATGAAAAAGGATTCTTTGATTAACACAAAATTATGTTATCGTTGTAATTCATAAGAATATCAATTGTGATCCTAGAAATGTTTAGCAGTGATAATTTTGAAATGATTAAACTACTGTTATCAAGGCTTGCACTTTCTTCACACAGAGTATGGATCAAGGCCTTTTTGCACTGACCAAGATTTATGATCAATAACCTATTGAGCCTCGATCGTAATGGACCCTGACAGATTTAATCGTTACGTTAAGAGATGAATTGTAGAGTGTAGGTACATACATTTATTATAAAACAAGATGCTTTGAAGAATCTAAGTACAACAACAGACTAATGTTTAATCACAAATACTTTTTCATCTACCTCTTCAATGTTGCAACCATTAACGTAACTAATAACACCCTGATTGTTTGCCATAGCTGCATATTCCTTGTATTCTATTCTCTTGATCTCATTAGCTTGAGCATTGAGTGCAATTTTAATTTGATCATTGTAACAAGCAACATTCCGCATTTCATCCCTGATAGCTGCAAGATAAATGTTAGATATCTCTAACATGATGTTTAAAATAATTATATATTTTTTTGAGGATAATGTTTAATATTTTAATTAGGATCGAGAAAGTTACCTCCTAGAGATGCAAAAATAGGGTGATAATCCCTTGGTACCACAAAAATCATGGAACTATGTGTGGTCATTGTTAGACAACCTATGATTCAGAATCAACGTTTATTATTTGTGTTCGTAAAAAAAAACGTTTATTATTTGTGTTGTTGGTAATACCAAACTTTAATTATGTTTACATCAACTTACTTGCATATGAGTCCACAACAACATTAGTGGCAATGAGAAAATAGTTTTCAGTACCAGCTGAAAAAATGTGCGGTAGTTTTCTTCAGCATCGTCTGTGAACACAAGAAGAAATCCAATCCAGCTGCATAAGATTACTATGATTAGACAAAACACAAGGACATTAAAAATATTATTTTTTTTAAAAAAATAAGCATATACCTATTGTCTCTGAGTGCAATCTCCCTAAATGAGTTAGGAAACAAGGTCTGGCAGTCCCACAACCCGACATGAGCCACAACCGCTATTAGGTCAACTTGTGGGTTGTTTGGAGAGCTCAAGGCATCTTCCAATGATACGAAAGATGCAAGGTATATAGCCATAGTGTGTAATACTATAAAAAATCAGTTAGTATCAACATGTATTTGAAACATATAGATTGCACTTGCATCTGAAATAAATCAAAACTGAATTTGCACACTGCTAGATAGTGTGAGTCATATTTTTTAAACGACAGGGACCAAAATAGATGATTCTATAGACTCAGAAAATAGTGAAAGGAAAAGGTAGAACAATAGGGCTACATTGCAAAAAGTGCGTGGACTGTGCCGTGGGCTTGGTCCACGGACTGTGGACTGGTCGACCTTCGTGCCTGCGGTCCATGGTGGACAGTGCGCACCAGTGAGAGAGACCACGACGATGGCGCCATGGCCTATTTGGTGAACATCACCGTCACAAGTTCGAGGTCAGGCTAGAGGCCACGGAGGGCGTAGAAGCTTTCGCAAAATGGGTAGAAGCTCACCGTGGAACTGATGGTGGTGTTCTAGTCGTCAGCTCGACATGAAGGAGGAGGCGGACGGTGGCGCTGTAGGTTGGGAGATAGCTCGCTTTTAATGACGGAGGAGGGAGCAGTGACAGCTGACTCGGTGCGTGAGAGGCTGGGAGGCAAGAGAGGACCACGGAACAGTGCGGCCAGACTTAGTCCAAGTACGCCTGGTCCCGCTGCAGGGTTAGTGAGACCCGGCCATGGCGAACAAGATATGAGGAGAAGCCAAAGGAAAGGGATAGCACTGACGAGTGGGACCCATTTGTTTGAGAAAGGGCTGATAGGCGGGCCCCAGCTATCCATGACTCATGCAGAGGGACGCGGGTCGTTGGCCCAAGAGGGGACTGGGCCAGACTAGGCCAGAGAGAGGAGGGAAGGTTTTCTTTTTATTTGCCTTTTTTTGTAAATTCATTTGAAAATCATAATCAATTGCTTTTTGAAGCAAACAAAATTCTGCAGTTCTCTTTAAAATATGTATAAAACTTAGAACTTTTTCTAAATAAAATAAACTCTTATATATTATAGATAAATAAACAGAGCAAAAACCAAGTCGAACCTAAATACAATCAGTTTTAAATAATTATTTTGCACCCTATAAAATTATACAAGCCAAGGGCAGCGGATGGCACTTGGTGGAGTGTGGACCTGGGCGTCCGTCACCTAGGACCTCAGTGTCATGAGTTAGGGTCTGGGTTGAGAGAATGTGGAGTTTGCCAATTCAAATTTCGAATAAAGACACACAGACGGGTGTCATGTCCTGCTGCTCTCTATCTCTCTTCGAATATAGCAAGTAGTTCAAACAAAACCGCAACACAAAAAGTTAAATATTTTTTCTTTCGATGTCAACCAACGCCATTCGCTCAATCAGTAATAGTTTTTATGTAAAAAAATAAATATTATTCCAAAAAAATATTAGAAATACTATAATCAATAGGTTCCAATTATGTATATTTTGTACATCCAATCAATAACATATCAACAAGTCATAACTACTTATCTCTCATTTCTTTCGGACTTCCTCTATTACCTGAAATTTAGTTTGATACAAAAATATCACTAATTAAGGACACAAATGTAATAATAAAATAGTTGTGCAAAATAAAAGACTACCTTATCATGGAGTGAGGACCTCTTTGTAGACAATTTTTTTTTGTATATGTACCATTTATTTTTGTTTTTTCCTTATCATTCTTATCACTGGGCGGGACAGCAAGGATCCTAATATTTGATCTGGTAGTGGCTCTAGATAGCGCAACATACAACTGCCCATGAGAGAACACTGGTTCAGGCAAATACACACCAACATTGGGGAGAGTATGCCCCTATGCTTTGTTAATCGTCATAGCAAAATTGAGTCTAATAGGAAACTGCTTCCTCTTGAACTGGAACGGGAACATCTCATCGTCCGAGGGACATAATGGAATCCATGGTAGGAAGATTCACTTTCTGGCATGGTCTCCAACCATAATGTCTGCATCGATAATATTTCTTTGGAAACCTCGACCACCAACCTGGTTCCATTGCAAAGTCCACCTGCAGGGTCGATGTTCCTTAGCAATATGACCGGACACCCAATCTTGAGCTTTACCACATGTGGAGGGAGACCATTAGGGGTCAAAGAGTTGAGGAACTCAGATGGGAAGTAGTTATGTGGATCATCCACCGCAATGTCGAAGCTATGGTACACCATCTCATTCCCTTATAAACGACTTATCATTTTCATGTTAATCATATCAACCCAGTCGTTGCGCGCAAAAATAAAATTGCTCGTGAGGTGATGTAGCTCTTGTTTGACATATTGGCATTGAGGGTAGGGAATATGTAGTCAACTAATGTATCAAGATCACTATCTTTCCTAGTTTGTGGTATGCATATCTCATCAGGAAGATGGATTTCATCATTACAATTAGTCTCCTCAGAGCCCCCCGATGCGTAGCAAGTATTCTGCAAACCATGGATCACTTTTTACCCTCATGTTTCGCACCAATTTGAGATGTTGCATGAAATTCCAAAGGTATGACATCCATAGTGAGGCACCAACTATTTGTGCCCTAGACCCTCTTTGAACAACTGGGAGAACTTGTATAAAATCTCCACCAAACACAACAATCTTCCCCCAAATGGTAGGTTAGGACGGTCCATGATATCACGGAGGCTATTGTCTAGCGCCTCAACACCTTGCCTCTTCATCATCGTCACCTCATCCCAAATAATAAGGGATGCGGTCTGAAGCAGCTTGGCGGTTCCACTCTATTTTGTGAAGGTGTAAAAGGCCCCATCATCGAGGGTAAGGGGAATCTTGAAGCGCGAGTGGGCGGTTCTACCACTCGGCATTATTGATGCAGCAACACTAGATGTTGCTGTTGCCACAGCAATCTTGTTCTGACTACTTATAGTAGCGAGTAGAGCCCTGTATAGATAAGTCTTTCCTGTGCCGCTAGGTCCATCCACAAAGAACAAACCCCCATGATCGGTATAGTAGCATACATAATCTCATTGTAGACAGCTTGCTGCTCCTCATTAAGGGTCTTTGATAGTGCTATGTCATCAATGCTTGCCTCAACGTTAGCCTCCTCAAAAATCTCCTTGGGAATATCGCCAGATGGATCATATGTGTCATCAATATCAGGAAGTGGGTACATCTTTATGTCCTTCTGCATTGATTCTAACAACTTTCGAATATCTATGAGGACCATCTGCTCCACTACAAAGATGGATTGGTTATTACGCTTGTAGTCCTCTGACATTGCCTCCTTATGCTTTTCACAGTGCATATGGCATCATCCACAGAGTAGCTTCAGCAAGGCCCTTATGCAGCATGTTGTCCGCTTCAATGAGGCCCCTTCTTTCTGCAGCTTCACGAAAAGTCAGTAATAGTTCACTAGACACTATCCTTAGATCAGTGAATGAGGAAGCACCAACCACGTGGTTTAGAAGCACCCTAAGATAGTAATGCTCCCCTTCAGCTGGATTAGCACATACAACTCTTAAATGATTCTTTTGTGCCCTCCTAATCAATTGTTTTCCTGTGAGTCCCACTTATAGTACTAAGGAAAGTCTCGATACAATATACCACAAGCATGTTTAGATGTGTTGTTCTTCTCAAAGTAGGTTGTAAGCATCGACCTTTCAACACCTGGACGATTAAGCACTCATCAAACACCCTCGCGTTGGTGAAATGACACCATATGCATGTTTGGAAGATGGAGCTGCAAGGACAATACCAAAGGGGACCTATCACTTATATCAAAACCATATATCCTCCACAAGGCTTCTCTGGTGGAGTTACCCATCTAGCATCCCTGTATTGTTTGATCTCATTGATCTTTCCTTCATTGTCCTCCTTGTCAGCCTCTCTCACAGCCACAGACGTGCGATCATGACCCTTGTAAATGTACTTAAACAAATACTTCACGGCCTTGATGCTCCCACATGCCTCAACATTGATGTGGCAATTGAACAAATGTAGGAGGTATGGGTTGTAAGGCACGACCCATCTATGGTCAAGCTCATGTCTGTGAAATTTTTCTTTTGTACCATTGTCATGTCATCTATAAACTGGGTATGAATCCTTGCCCTGTAATGTGGAATCATAGAAAGGTCATGGGTAATGGTTCTTGCATGATTCATGGCCCTTTGTGCATGGGCAATTGCTATTAAGTATGCCACAAGGTCCATGCATCATATGCTTTGTAACCATTTTATACAAGTCTAGATACTTCTTCTTGTTCGAGAGCTCAGCAGAGATTAGAAGGTCATACTGCTCTGGGCATGTGATCTTGTAGTGTCTCTCCATGATTAGCAAAAAATGAGCATGCGATAGACCCCTCTTCTGGAACTCCACAACATATACATGTGCATGAACCTTTCCAAGGATATCATTTTTTAACAACCTGTGCTTAAGCTCTTCCATTTTTGCCCTCAAGATCCGATCCATAAGGTCTAGATGATCTTGTGCTATTTGTCCAGGGTACAACTCATGCGTGATCTCATCCCACTTTGGATTGCATGTCATAGTCATGAAGATGTCTGGTTTCCCAAACCTTCGCACCAGTGCCATGGCATCCATGTACCTACGCCTCATGTCCCTCGGGCCTCCGATAAACGATAAAGGCATCACTGTCCGCTTTCCAACAGCTTCTGATCTACCCTCACCAGCATGTAGGCTATCAACCAATCCTTGGTAGGGATCGACCCTAATCTCAGTTTGATGATTGCATATGTAATCTAATCGAGAGCTCTCGATTTTGATGTACGTGTCCACTACAAATTGTTGGAAAAGACACTTGCCATAAAGTATGGGATTAAATATTCCTAGCCGGATCTAGAACTTGTAACAATAGTAGTCACACATAGAAATACATAAATTTCCTGGAGAGTCTGAAAAACTATGGTATTATAGGTGTTCTTGTGATAATGGTTTAATATGCATGAAAAGTATAAGGAGATAAACAAACCTGTTTCTTCTTCTTCTTCAGTACCACTACGAGCCTTATGTAGGGCACGAGCCGTGTTGACATCCTCCATAGTAACACCTTTCTTTGGGATATCCATATGCCATCCAAGCTCACCTCTAGGGAAGAAGAGTGGGTATGAAAGAGCATCATAGCATCCATTGTATGATCGGATGCCATGCCTGCTCCTATCTCTCCAATGTAGGACAACACTATTCTAAAATTAACCAAGGAGTTTAGTACCCTCGATTCAAACAGCAGCGACCTCCGAAGCCATAGGCATGTTGTATGTCCTTTGGTCCAATTGTTGATCAAGGTTAAGTGTAAGACGATAGTCCTCGAGGTGTTCAGCTTTCCCTAGACTCCTCAAATGTTGTGAGTATGGGTTGTCATGAAGGATGGCCACCAGTCTATCTATAACTTCTTTATCTTTTTGATACTACTCTTCATGATACCTCTAGTACCGGTGCTCAAGACTCGTATCATCATCATAGAAGTAAAGCTCAAGATGTCTAGGATCCTTACCATCTTCTCTCCTAGATGACCTTATGTTGTGATAGATCATGCCATGTGCACAAAAGGTATATATGCCGCTGTTTCTAATGTTAGTAGTAGCACTGTCGAGGCGACAACATAGGGAAGTGAAAGAGAAGTGGCCATTGAAAAACCTAATATTGTTACACAAGTGCCTAGCATCAGCGTCAGAGCTTGTCCAAAGCCTCATGAGCTGGTTTGGTATGACAGACGCATTCAACTCAACCTTTTCGCTGCGGCAACAAAACCTAGGAGGTTCTTTTAGAAACCTCTTTGCTCTGCAATGGTGGCAATCTGGGACAGGTTTTAGCATGTGTGTCTCCCTAGGCATGTTACTATACACCATTCCATACGGGTCAGGTCCTTCAAGATTAGAAGTTGTGTCTTCCTTGGTAGTATCACTTTGGACATCGTCCTCTGATTCCTCTATTGAAATAATTTTAACATAAAAATGAAGATTAGATAAAGGAGTCGATGTTTAGAAAGGTATTCGGTATTTGGTACAATACCTTGCCTAGCAAACAAGTATCTTTCATCCTCTTCCTCATCATGTTCAAATATATCACCCTCATCATCGTCTGTGATTGTCACAGTGCCATGAGATATTCCAACTTAGGTAACATATTTTACATAATGTTAAAAGTAGTACAAATTACGTGTATCATCAAATAATGGTTGTTCAGGTGGCGCTGAAGCATTTTGATTGCTTGGTCTAGTGCTTTTTGTCAATCACATGATGGACATGGTTAAGAGGGGAATAAAGTTGTTTCATGTCAAGGAACGGTGATAGGGAAGCCTCATTATTTGCTGTTGTTGGTCACGGTTGACTGAGGTAAGGGCGTATTTTCATCCACGTGGTCTTCACCATCATTGTTAGATACTCCTGTGTTTCGACTGATGCGGCACGCAAACAGTGTTACGGTGCGCTAACAATACATGTCTTTGCCCACATGGTACATATTGTGTATGTGTCGTGTGACCAGACGGTATATCACTGCACTCATCTTCATTATCATTTGTCTCCTCTATAGTTTGTGAAGGGAAGTAAATAGGTGTTGCACTGGATTCTGGAATACTCCAATCACTGGGGCTTACGGTAGGACCTTGAGGCCTAGATGAGTTTGTAGTGGGCCACTCCATCGTTGGATTAAAGAGTGGATTCTCCATTGCGATGGACTCACTGTTTAAGGTGTGTCTCCGCACTTCCCTAAAGCGATTAGTAGTAACTTTCATTGCCTCTTTACGAGATGGAGTTTGATTGTAGAGCCTTTGTTGTTTTTTCCTTTGTTCCCTTTGTGCAGGCATCATGTTGGCATGTCTATTCCTACATAATGCATGAAGAGCCATGATTTTATCTTGACTACACCATGATTGCATTTGATGGTTCATAAGTATACTGTGAGCAGTAATTGCCTCACCACCTACATAGTTGTGTTTGGGTTAAAATAATAGCAAGACAACCAGAACACACCAGATATCTGTCAACGATTAATATATGCATTGTTGCCATATTAATAACATGTGAACTACCTAACCAATTGGATATATCATCTATATTGTTTCCTTGGAATGAGTCATTCCTATGCAACCAATCATCTGTTTCATTAGGATCCATATTTTCCTTGTCTGGTGTGTCATGACCGTCTACCAATTGTGATACATCGCATATAAGAAATATCAAAAGTATAGTAATATCCATATTATTACTCAACAATGTCTCTACTATACTACCATTGGTAGTTTCAATATGTACGTGTTGCCCATTTTTTCTTTTATATGCTTCTCGATGTTTTTTGTTTCTTTCATCCCTTTTCTCTTGAGACATTGTGAGCTAATGAGATTTTTCTCTTTGTCTCTTATGTTCTCCAGCATCGCTTCCTGCAGTATTACATCCATATACTATTGGTTATCATTTATATATTATAAACAACTCATTGAATTGAATACAATAATTGTCTGTTTATTTTGGTTACCTCCATTAGTAGTGTTGGTCTTGTCACGTACTGGTGCAGGAGAGCCACTACTTTCCATTGAATTCACCCACAATTGCTTGTAGTGTAGCTTTTGTAGTAAAGATTATCCATGAGTTATAGGGTAACCATTACTAAAAGGGGAGAAAGTACTAAAAGTATCATATATTCTAGATGTAGAGTTGGGGGAGGAGGAAGTGCCGATACAAGTGTGCACACAAGTGCTCCATATATTTTTTAGATGTAGAGAAGAAATTCATAGAACCAAAGGGGAGAAAGAAAATGGCTTAATACATGCAGTGACAATACTAAGAATCCTAACTCCTAATCTCTGTGCAAAAGTTTTTCTAGGCTTTCAGATTGTTGTTGCCACTTACAACGCAAATGACTGAATCAAAGCATACCCTCAAAATAAAATTCCATAAAATTCCTTGACTGGATGAAAACAACAAATGCTAAATGTTTCAGAAGTAAAAATATGAAGCAAATTCTAAATGTTTCAGAAGTAGAAATATGAATCAAATTCTAAATGTTTCAGAAGTGAAAATGTGAAGTAACTAAACTCTCAGAGGATGGTATTGTTAGCTAAATATTTCCATGGAAGTTCAATTTTAGTCATACTTTCTTTTCAAGTGTTCATCAAGAGCAACCTTCCTTTGTTACTGGTAACACTGATAGGTGGTATAAGAGGTTTTAAATTTCTTAGCATTGTCCTATGAAGTGAAGACAATAACAAGCATGTAGATATGAATGAAGACTATTCAGATCAATCCACATAGAGCCATTATGAAAAAAGGAAAAAACAGCTGCAAAAAGAAAAAACAGTTATGAAAATATCCTAATAATATTAGCGATTAGTATCCACCATGCAATGAGCAACTTACTAAAACACGTCCGTCACCAATAAGGGATGACTGAAGTAGTCGTGTTAATTTTGAATCTCGAAATGGAATATGTGTAGCCTTTCCATCAATCAGTTTTGATATCACCTTAAATGGGGAAAACATGAGCTAGAGTTGACATGCAAAATAAAAAGAGCAATGTTTGACCACATTCTTGAAGGTAAAAGGGATAATAGCCAATCTTTAGCTAATCTTCTTTCATCCAAATTTCTTGAATAAACATTTGGCCATTTAGTTAATTTTTACCACATAAACATGTGATTTTACACAGTAAGTAATTGATTCCAATTAAATACGATTCAGCTCTAGTGGGAGCAAATCTTAATTCTATATTATGTACACAGTCTGGGTTCAGGTGGGGGACAATACCATGGTGACAGAGTGAGTGTGAAATTGAAATAGTTCGATGCTTCTATTTGTAAGGTGCACATTTTTGTTTATTTATATGGTGAAAACCATTAGTGCTAGGCGGTTCAGAGCTGCTACAAGATAGACAACAGGTAGGTTTGCAAAGCAATGGATTCAAATTTGAGAAGATATTAACAAACACAAACACTCACTGTGAAGGAAAGCACAAGCTTTGGTTAACTCTTTATTTGTACCGGTAGTCTTTACTTTTGTTAATTGATATATGCTTTGGTCTTTAGCTAAATATATGCTTGAAAGCTAAGCATATGCAAGAAAGCTAAATTCACTCAATGACACTGACAAAAAAGATATACAGGAAAGCTAAATGCAGAATGGAGGGGTCAAAATGCAGGATCATACAAACCTGAAAGAAAACACCTATAAAAGCATATGTGTGTAAGGTGATGCCTCATCTCACGCCATAGAGGCAAAACCGTTACACGTACCGGGTCACCACATACATTAATAGTTAAAAACCATGTTTGCAATAACTAAACTGTAACTTTATAACTTTTTCATGATCGGAAACAGAAACCCCATGAGAAGACATAAATCCTTTTCAAAAATAAGTAGATTGCTAATACACCAATAAATGTACCAGTCCATAGCAGTTATTACTATCTAGTACTGAAATGGAGATAGGGGAGTTCTAAAGTGTACCTCTGTCCTTCTCAGTTTCTGGAGGTGGAAGCTTCAGTTGGGCCATCCAGTCTTGTGAACTGTAAAAGGATAAAACTTAACGTCTGGTCTGTATCTATAGCACATACCATGAAGGCCCAAGAAGAATTGAACTGCACATATCCCCAATTCAAGAAACATTTTTCCATACAACTCCAAGAATCCAAAGGATATACTTGCCCTTTCAACTATAACTACTACACCACAAGGCTTTTTCAAAAGGAAACAACTAAATCTTAAAATATACTAATCCCACCTACTTTTAGCAACAATGTAACAAAATCATTTCTATGTGGTGGCATATAAAAAACTTCCGAACTACTAACTCATGTCAAAAGGGTGGACATAGCACAGTGGTAGACTCTCTACACTTGTGAACTAGAAGCATTATTCCCCTGAATTGCGGTTTAGTAACCCGCCTCTTTAACTTTTACCGTTTAGGTGAACACTGCCAGTGGTCCAGGGTTCGAATTAGCCACCTTGCAAAATAAGCAAGGATAAGGCTAGCTCAAAATTCGCTTCCCTAAACCACACCCATTGTGTTGGAGCATTTTGGCAGTGCATACACTTTTACTGACAAGTCATTGTGATGACCCTACATGCATTTAAGCAAACTATACTGGAAAGAACAAGAACCATTTTTTCCTATGAACAAAGCTCACATCTACATGTTTCTCCAAAATACAAACAACAGCATGCTCCATAAACTGTGCCACAGTACGCAATCTTATTGACAAAATTACTTCATAAGAAGCAATCTCTGGATTATTTGACAAATGATGTTGTGTTTGGTACGCACGCTCCCACAAAACTTGTGATCAGACGCTATAATTCCCTTGTCTAGCACCATAAGTTGACTACAAACACTGAGCGCTCTACCACAAAAACCGAATGATATTAACAAACACAAACACTCACTATGAAGAAAAGCAGAAGCTCTGGTCTTTAACTCTTTATTTACTTTTGTTAAGTTTATACGAGTGGCCCAGCATAGAGGATAAATATATTACCTAAATAATGAATGAACCGGGTGTCTTGGCCATAATATCTTAGAGTTTGGAGCCAAGAGAGTTCAATGCAATGATACCGAGTAAGTGATTGCAAAATAGATCCTTAGGCAACAAATAAATACTGTGGAGTCAGCACAGAAAGCATATAAATTTTAGACTCAATAAGCATACAACGAATCAGCTACCAATAACCATCCATAACCATTCCAACCGTAGATCAGAGTGCTACCAAGATGCTTTGCTCTGTTCTGATTTTCAACTCAAAAATCTCTACAACTAAAAAATTCAATAAGTTTGGTTAAGTTTGTCATAGATTATGGCTACCAATTAAATTAGAAGTAGTTACTAAACCAAGTCTAGAAATACAATCATAAAATTTTAATATGAAAAACAGAATGGCTGCGGCATTAGAATAGAAAATAGAAAGTTGTGTAAAGTGTTAGGACAGCATGGAATCATCTCCAAACATACATATTCTATCAAACAACATGGATTTTCTTGTTGAAAGGAATGATGTCGAATAGGGGGAGGTTTTCCTGATAGAAGGAACATGTGTACACTATCCTTAACAACCAGTATTTACTTACCTGGGCCGGTCTTCTATCATGGGCAAAAACTTTTCCTGTGTTAATTTAGTGTCTTTATATGAGCAAAAGACTGAACAATTGCAGGAAAATTCTTTTGACAGGACTCACCAACAACGATGCTAAAATCAGGTAAATTGTAGTGTGTCCGATGATTTAAAAATATCATGTTTTTGTCATGCTTCTCTTCTCTTATTGTGTTAATCAGCTATATGTCAAACACATGTTTAAATAGAATGGGGAAACTTTAGTGGCACCATTGGTAAGATTACCTATGCCTTATTGTCAACCCTAATCCTCTAATTCTACAACAGATCAACATTGAATCGCAACTACCATGCAATCAGACTAAGCAGCATTCCCATACGCTGAAAGAGGTCAGGGGCGGGGGCGATTTTACCTTGCAATGGAGTGCCGGTGCGGTGACGCGAGGTCGCGGGTGAGCGCGGCGATGGAGTGGTCTGACCTGAGCGTGGGTGAGCCAGCGGCCGTGACGGAACCGCGCGCAGAGAGGCGGCCAGGACGGCACCGCGCGCTAAGAGCCGGCCGCGACGCGCACAGAGAGGCGGCCGCGATTCCGACGCCCAAAGAGGCGGCCACGATGCCGTCATGTAGAGAGGCGGCCGCGAGTTGATGTCGGGGAGCTGCGATGGAAAGCTGCATGGGAGACCTGCGGCGGTTGCTCGTGAAGAAGGACGCAGCGAGCGGGAGGAGGCAGGCCGATGGCGGTATGACAATAACGTTTGGGTTTTTTTAGTTGTAGAGATATGTCCGTGCATTGCAACGGGATAAAAAATATCAAATACATTTTTATGTTATGTAAGACCTCTAATTTATTATAAATCTTAAATATCCTCACAAAATATTATGAAAACTTTACTGAAAATTTAATTAAAGATCACTGAAGAAAATAAATAATTAAACTTTGTATCATGTGTGAATATATCATTATGCACTGAGATTAAATACCTGAAGGAAAACAAAGCTTAATTCGGTTTTTTTAAGAGAAAACAACCCTCTTAAGAAATGGCAACAGCACAACACAGGTTCCTGGCTAGTGCCGAGCATGTAGTCTGTGTGGGCTACTTTGCCTAGTTCACTTCCCTTTAAAAATGTCAGCAGGGACTGGCAGCAGCATCGGCCACCAGGCAGCCAGAGCGCCAGGCCTATGTAAAAGGCCCATCTAAAGATCCAGCAGCCTAAGTATAAACACCGAGTGCTAACCCTAACTCCACACATCTGTTCCTCCTTCTCTAGGACACCAGCCGCCACTTCCTTTGTGAGTTCCGAGTCGCAACTCATGAGTCCATGAGCAGCGTACTCACTGGTCTACCACCGCAAGGCCATGGGTGGCGATGCACCACATCGGAGCGGCACCGGAACAGGGCATAGCCACACTGAGCACAAATCTTTATATCTGGTGCCGTGCTCTAGTCCTCTAGAGTTTACATATCATTGGGTTTTGATATGTCTCCATCCGTTAAAAAAATTTTGGTCTCCCTATCTCCTGTACAATTCCTGGGATTCGATTCAAGCACATCTTGGGTCTTTTACTCTTCTCAGATCTTCTGTACTCCTTTTTTCTTTCCAAATTTAGCCATGTCATGGACTTGTATAATTCAATTAAATGTTGCTGTGTTTCTATCACTGTGCTGGACCATACACAGGGATGAGGAGAAAACTTACCCCGTAGGGGACGGGGATGGTAGTGTGTCCATCACTCATGCGAGATTGAGGAACGTTGTTTTCGTGATGCAATTTTATAGTAGGGCTTGTGTATATTTGTATAGTAATAAAAACAGTTTAGATCTTGTCCGTGATATGTTTGTGTTTGAGTGCTGAGGAAAATCTTTCTCCTTTTTGATTCAATTAGAGCTCCATTTGATTTGGTTTGGAAAATCTTTCTCCTTTTTGATTCCATATGGATTTTGGCAAATTTTTAATTTCTTTCTTTTTGTTGGAGGCGCTATTATTATCTTGTCCCATACATATTCAAGTCTCTGAGAGAGGACAGATGAAAAAAATACCAGATGAAAATTTAGGCTGAAATTTTGCCTCTATAGTATTAGATATAGATATACGAACCGTACGTACCAAAAATTTTCCAAAATTTTTCATAGTTTCCGGTCACATCAAATTTTTGGACACATACATAGAGCATTAAATTATATAATTTACCTGTAATTTGCGAGATGAATTTTTTGAGTCCAGATAGTCTATGATTAGACAATAATAATTAAATACAAACGAAATTGCTACAGTAACCAAAATCCAAAATTTTTCACCAACTAAACAAGGCCCAACACTAGGGGGACGGGGGATTGCGGTAGAGTCGCAGTGTTGCTGCTGGAGGAGTTGGAGTGTGAACATGTCTGTTGTAATGTGAACAACGGTTCTGGGTCCGAGTGCTAAATGGATGTCATCTAAACATTGGTTCTTTAGACAATGCTTAATATATAACAACTTAATACAAAAGACATAGTCTTAGATAAAAAACAGCAGAAGGACACTCCATTCTTGAGGCGAAAGCTCCAAATCCCACAGGGACAACCAACTGGTGTTGAGCACAAGCCTAAACTTTTCTCCAAACTAGCAATCTGGTACCCATATAGGATTTTTATCCAAATAAAATGTAAAGGCAAGCGTAAGTACATCTCGTTCTCAGCAAGAATAATATGGGGTTCATGAGGCTCAAAGGCTAGACGCTGGTTAACTGCATGTAGCTTTTAGTTGTCACAATTTTAGCATATGAGTAGCATCAAGTTGTCATGTCCCAAAATAAACTCATGATCAAGTAAAGTGAATAAAGAATAGCATCAACAACATATTAACAACAATAATATTAATGAGTTGCCATTAGTGATCATTTATTCTGTAAGAGTTCTACGGCCACTCATAACCGTGAACACGGCTGATATATTAGTTTTACACTCTGCAGAGGTTGTACAATTTCACTGTGAGTCATGATTCACCCTTTCGCTCAAGGCCAATCGACCTCTTAGCCCACTACCAAGGAAGACTGGCAGGGTTCACTATGAAGCCTTTTAGTGGTTCGTCTAACAACATAGGGCCGCTAGGTTTCCAATTGGCAAACATATATAGAGCCCCCTTCCAAATGGCACAATAACATGCAACCTATTGTTGACGGTCCTTAATGCTCACATTTAACCGTTAACTAATCATGAAAAAGGATCCAAATGCAACCGACACCTAGACTTAGGGTTTCATCTGATAGATTTCCACGAGTTTTGGTGTTTGTCTATTTCTGCAGGGGTTATCAGGAAATACGAAGGAAAAGCCCACACGTCGGGTTTACATAGAGAATTAATGTGTGCGGTAATTTTCCATAATCAGGAAGACTCTAGAAGCAACTCGACCGAAGCGGAGCCGAGACGGGCCTGGGACCAGGGCGCCCGCCCTTGATCCTAGGGCGCCCGCCCTGGTACAAGCACCAATAACAGAATGGAGTACACCATTACAAAGATCTCGTCGAGTTGATCGAAATGCATATATTATTTGCTATATGTGGAGTTCGGAATCAAGAAATATTAATAAAAGAAGGACTCCACATAAAAGAGCTGCCGGATTAATTGGGCCCAAATCAGATTTTGGTCCATTAAGGCCTATGTGCATTTTAATGAGATATGGTGGAAAGTTTAGTACCACATCGCCTGCTGAACCAAGAACGCACAAAGGAGGAGGACTATATAAGCAAGGCCCCTGGCCCCTGGAGGAGAACATATCAATATAGAGTTGAGAGGTGCCCTCGAAGGATAACCTTTCCTCTATAGAGAATTAGGGCTAGACATTCTAATGTAGTAGATTAGTTCTAGTTGGGAGTTAGGGAGAGCGGAGCTGTGCTTCGGTTCTGGAAAAGTCTTCAGAGTTTTGGTATGTTTTTATTGTAAGACTTATGCTTTAATATATTTATCTTCTCTATTTACTTTTATGCCTTTATTATTATCGAGTAGTGCAGTTGTTATATTTTGGCATAGGATCTCCGTTCGCATCGAGTGCTCTAGTTATTCATGGTAATTAGAGTAGTAATCGTTAGTGTAGACGTGGTGTCTATACTAGAGGTTACCTGAGGTTGCACCTAGTCCTGCGGATTGTTGTGGTAGCCCTAGGGTAGTGACAGCCCTAACGGTCGACGTATTCCACCTCGTTCGGATCAGTGTTTGTAGGACCGTAGTCAGAGCTTCCTAGCCCCCTTCTCATCTCTTTCTGTGGTTGGTGTTCTGATGTCCCAAAGTGCTAATATGTGATTGCTATATCTATTCATTCTTTGTTATCATAGAACTGAAGTAATAGAGAAGTATACAGGAACCCAGGTCTCTCCCGTTGTCCTCCCGCTATGGCTATCTACGCATTTATCATAGAATTCTCACCTTTATATTATTACCTATCATATATCATTTACCCCTACTTTAGTCTAGTTGGTTTATTAAATTAGTAGATGCATGATAGTAAATTATCAGATTCTTTGACCTTAGCTTCCGAGTGGTAAAATATAAATAACGATACCTGGAATACTCGCGGTAAAATGCTACGATGATGTTCTGTGCGCTTGCGGAATTTTTCTTATTCTTATTGCACTTAACGAATGACAACAAGCATTTTTGGCGCCGTTGCCAGGGAAGCAATTGGTGTGAAGATTTTGATAATGATCTTGATGTCTGCTAATTTAATGTATCACTAGCTTTAGTAGGTTTATTGTATTTATCTTTTCTGCATTTGTTTTTAGCATATTTATTTTTCATCATCATTTCTCCATAACATATTTATCTTTCTGCATTATTATTGCATTAGAAAATATAATAAAAATATTTTATATAACTCATTGCATCTTAAATACTAAAACCCCATGTGAATAAATTGTGTGGTGTGTAAAAGCCCACACGGATATTCACCGTGGTGGAATAAAAAATAATAAATAAAAGTAAATAAACATGCATTCATCTTGTTCCATTTCCTTTTGCTTCATAAAAAGATTAAAACCCAAAAAAAATATATTGAGAAAGAGATCTTGTTGAAACTCTGCTGAGAAAGAAAAATCTAAAAAGCTTGGACAACTAAGGCTTAAGTGGCCAACTACTAATGTTTAATCGGTGCCACAAGTTTTGTTGTCTATTTGAGTTTAACATGATTTAAAGAGAGAATCCCCAATGATCAAGATATCTTCATCAACTTGGAAGCACGCAATCACTGACATTTTGAAGCTCAAGAATATTGAAGAACATCTGTGTTGTGCGGGATTCAAGATTAAAGACTATGTCAACATTCAGCTTGGGGGAAGCAATCCCATTATCTTCGCGATTCAGGCTTGAAGTAAAAGAGTGAAGAATAACAACAAGGTATGTCCAACCAATCATCATGCAACATTGAATTAAATTCATCCAAACTTGACTTGTTCAAGCTGGGGGGGAATACCTTACACAAAAACATCCTTTGCCATGTTGCTATGTTGGTTGTCCCTACCCTTAAGACATGCTCAATTTGTTAAACACTAATCATTCTACTTCATCCCCACTTGAGTAGATCTCTATAATGTTGTCATGCTACCTTTGTCTATTCACAAGTAAGTGTTGGTTTGGAAGTACTCGACATACTTCCATTGGCATTTAAATTAAGCATGGTGCTTAGGTTAAATAGCCTTCCTTAATCCGATTAGACATGGAGTCTAGTTTGGTTATTGAACTAAAAATTGCTTGTGTAGACACTGGTATATTTTGTTGGAGTAACCACTACAGGAAAATTTTCAATATCAATTTGAGAGGTCCTAAGATAAATTCAGAATGGAGATAAAGAGGGAGACACATGAAGTTTAACAATTTGCACAAGAAAGACATAGCTCGATAATCCATGGAACGAGACAAAAAGTGCCATGAACAAGATGCACAACCATTGAGAAAAAAGCTTCCACAAGGTGATATTGTACCATCACTCTTCAATTAAGGTAACATCTTAAGGTATGTGACTGTCATTGTTATAAGCTTCTCCTTGATTCTGGCATGCACATGGATAAAAAGACAAACATGTATGATTTATAACTCCAAATTAACCAACCCAATTGATTCAACATATTTAGTCCTTTAATCTTTGTTTCCGGTACTACCTTCTTGATCCCACACTCTTAACCATATGAGCTAAAATGTTGTACATCCAATCTTTGGAAAATGATAGTCATGTAAAGAAAAAAAACATTTACTTCGATAGATTATCTTTCCATAAGGTTGAGTGATCTGATCTCTCAAATGTTTTAAATTCTACACTCATGATCTTATCATCCGTCAACTTTGTCTTGCTCACTATGCTTAAGGTTAGAGAAGAATAAATACACTTTTGGTTCTGTTGGTGTTTTCCACCAACAGGGCCCATGCACTTGATCTCTGCCTTGTCTATATGAGCAGGATACACTTCGAGCAAAACATGGAGGAGTTTTCTAACTCCCAGACTCTACCAAGTGAAGGATTTGGATCTACGAGCACAAACACACTGAGGAGGATGCTGCCAACGCCGCACTTCGAACTGCTGGGCAAACGAAAAACATGGGTGACACCGTATCAAGAGGTGCAGATGTCAAGGTCCACACCTAACTCAAATGACGCACATAAAGAATGAACACAGTGAGAAGTCTTGTTCAGAAGACTTAAAACATTGAACCCTCGCTGAAAGGTAAAATCGGTAGTTATCCATATTTATCCTTTCAGCATTCCCTTTTCCCTTAAATTATTTACTTTCCTTAAATAGCTTGTTAGTTAATCATGCTATCTTGAAAAGAAAATAAAAATGTTAAAAACAGTAAGCCCCATGTGAGTATGCTCATGGCATAAAACCCATTCACTGTGGTGGCGTAAAAATAAAATAAACATATTCTTGTCCTGTAAAAAGAAAAATATAAAAATAAATTTATTATCCTACTAAAGAGAGTAATATTTATTACAGGAAGCTCAACATGATAAAGGCTAAGAGATTTTATGCTAACACTTAACTAGTTCCACAAAGCTTTGTTGTCTATTTGAGCTCCACAGAATTCAAGGATCAAGGAAGACTAGCCGACGGAGGATATCCTAATCGCTATAAGGGTGCTGCCAACATTCAAATACACCTCCACCACTTGCTAGCTACATCAGAAGAAATTACGTTAAGATCCAGCTTGGGGGAGAGCACCCCTATTTATCCAGCTAAGTGTTCTACTCACGTTTATACTTCACTCAAATAATAAAAAGATGCCTAATTGTTGGGTATTTTAAACGCAAACAGAAAAATCCGCAAGCGCACGGATACCGATGTAGCTTTCACCCGGGAGTATTCCAGAGTATCGATTTTCCACAGAGAACGTGAGTGTACTAATTAAGATCCAAGATCGCCCAAGGATAACTATATAATTATTTTTGGTGGGAAGAGAGGAAGTTTCCTGAGAGTTCTCTAGTTGATCTAAGAATCAAGAATTACTTCAAGGTTATCTATATCGGGACATCAGAGCACTAACAACAGAAAGAGATGAGAAGGGGGCTAGGAAGGTCTGACTACGGTCCTACAAACACCGATCCGAACGTGGTGGAATACGTCGACCGTTAGGGCTGTCACTACCCTAAGGCTACCACAACAATCCGCAGGATTGGGTGCAATTCCAGGTAATTGCAAGACTAAACACCACGTCTAATCTATTAATTACTACTCTAGCGTTATAAAGACTAGAGCACTTGATGCAAGCGGGAATCCAATAAATAACTTGAATGTAAATAAAAGTAATTAAAGAACTCAGGAATTATGAATTGAAGAACCTGGAGAACGATGAAGAACGAACCAGATGCTGCAAAAGTATAATGTTGAGGAAGATCCGACAGATCCGGCTCCTCCTCCGCTCTCCTCTTCTCTCTCCCTATTTTCTAGATTACAACTAGAACTAACTAGAACTAGAACTAGAGGAACTAGAACTAGAACTAGATGAACTAGAACTAGATCTAGATGAACTAGGGGTAGAACTAGAAGAACTAGAGGGATCCTCTCTACTTGGATGAAGAATTGAAACCCTAACTTTGATTCTGTAGAAGAGGTATGATCTCCAGGGGCCAGGGGGTCTGGTTTTATAGTCTCTTCAAGTGAATCTGGGCCGTCGGATCAAACCGACATTAATCACACGGTTTTCCTTGATCCTTTAGGTCGGTGGAGCATAATCCGCGAAACGTGTCCTGATTGGGCACTGTAGCTGGGCGGGCGCCCAAGAGAGTTGGGCGGGCGCCCTGCCTCCGAGCCCGATTTCCTTCCCGTTCGTTCCCGTGGCTTCTGGAGTCTTCTAGATGATAGAAAATTGCGCGGCATGTTAATATCTCTATGTAAACCCGACGTGTGGGCCTTTCTTCCTTATTTCCCGATAACCCCCTGCAGAAATAGACAAACACCAAAACTCGTGGAATTCTGTCAGATAAAACCCTAAGTCTAGGTTTTGGTTGCATTTGGATCCTTTTCCATGATTAATTGATGGTTAATTGTGAGCATTAAGGACCGTCAACAAGCTCCCCCAAGCTTAACCTTTGCTCGTCCCTGAGCAAAGATGAACTCAAGAGTTTCTGCAGTGGTTTCATAACTTAAAGATACACATGCGTTTAAACAAGATCTCATCTCTGGTTAGAGTAAACTGTTAAGACTTAAAACTTACTCATTTACCTTTCACCATGGGACTTGTAACCGTCACTTCGGTCTTGAGTAGTTAAAAGATAGAACGGTCTAGTCAAGCACCATGTCTCTTATTCTTGATCAGCTATAGCTCTGGAGTTTTTGCAGATTTTCAAATAAAACTCAGAGATTCCTTGTATGACTCTCTCTAGTCTCTATTTTATGGTATTTCTGGATCCTTACCAAGGCATTAATGGTGTATGCCTTCTCTCAAAGTATGTGGTATTTGTAGTATGAGGCATAGTGACATTGCCTTCTCTCTCACCCTACTCTAATAAGGTTTTGATATCTGGAGCTCATAGGTGGGAGACAGCTAATACATACTTACAAGACATTTATTGCATAGTCAAACCATGGATCCAGAAGAACAAGTCAATAAGTCAAATCAAGATGTGCATGTGTGGCGAATGAATGGTGTAAGGTGATGATGGTGATAACAATGGTGAAAGTCTAATTCTACTTTTGCTCTTTTGAGGGAATACATACCTTTCTTGCTCTTTTGAAACTTTTTGAGGAGAATGAGATGCTCTATATTTTTTTTCTTTTCTCTCAGGTGGGTATCTTGTACCCCTAATTCTACTGTCGGACACTTGTCCATTTTTACCTCTCGTCTCACTTCTTTTTTTTCTTTTCTTTCGAGGTTTCGGGCACTTGCCCCTTTTTATTTCCTCGTATTCTTCATTTTTTTTCTTTTTTTTAGAGCACTCATCCTCCTAGAATAATGTGGCAAGTGGTAGTAACCAAGATAACTCGAGCATGTATTTCACACGGAATAACAGGGATAGGAAAATATTTTTGGCTATTCTCTCCCGGATTAGGAGTAGAATAATTTTGGGTGAATTTGGAGATGGAAGTGAGTGGATATATGTGGATGGTACTTCCGGAGTAGAAGTAGCATGTATGAGTGAACGTGCAAGTGAATCTTGATTTTAACCACATGACAAGCTCCTAAGGGTCTACACAGCTTGACCACACTCAATGCTCATAAGCAGTAAAAAGTAAATGTGTGGCGCAAAGTCTAGCAAGCATGTATATATGGCTGTGGTAGGAATTTAAACTCTCATCATACAGGAACTCATCATGCAACAATTTAAAGATTTTCAAAGATAAAATTCTCCAGATTTCTAGCATCTCTAGGAACAGATAAACAGCAGCTCAACCTTCCCATATCGTATCCGTTAACGACTTAGACTTTAGATCAAGTACTCTCCCCACAAGTTTAGGTTTAGAGCAAATCTTAATTAATAACAGTCATGCCTAAACTTGAGAGAGATTTCAATTTTAAGAACTAGTCATGGCAGAGCAACTATTCATCATTTCCATGTGAGAGCTTATCATGAGGGTTCATAGCAAACTTTATTTATTTATTTATTTATTTAGCAAACTAAGCAAAGATATATATAAGCACAAAATCTTTATTTGGGTTTCTATGATTATGCATCTTTTTATTATTTGAGTAAAATATAAACGTGAGTAGAATACTTAGCTGGATAAATGGGGGTGCTCTCCCCCAAGCTGGATTTTGACGTAATCTCTTATGATATAGCTAGCAAGTGGCGGAGGTGTATTTGAATGTCGGCAGCACCCTGACAGCGATTAGGATGTCCTCCGTCTGCTAGTCTTCTTTGATCCTTGAATTCTGTGGAGCTCAAATAGACAACAAAGCTTTGTGGAACTAGTTAAGTGTTAGCATAAATATTTAGCCTTTATCATGTTGAGCCTCCTCAATAAATGTTACTCTCTTTAGTAGGATCATAAATTTATTTTTATATTTTCATTTTTATAGGACAGGAATATATTTATTTTATTTTTACGCCACCACAGTGAATGTGCTTATGGGTTTTATACCATGAGCATACTCACATGGGGCTTACTATCTTCAACATTTTTATTTTCTTTTCAAGATGATGTGAACCTGATTAACTAAGCAAACTATTTTAAATAATTGAAAGGAGAAAGATAACTACCAAGTTTACCTCTTGGCAAGACGTTCGGTGTTTTTAAGTCCTCCGAACGGGACTCTCCGTTTCCTGAATCATCCTGGGATTCGCTGGATGGCGTAGTCGGTGGTTCCGACGGTGCTTTCTCTTTGTGTATAACTATTTTCTCTTTCCACACCTGACTCGGTGCTACGGTCTCCTAGGACAGTTCTGTTCAAGTTGTATGTCTTCAGACCTTACAACTTCTCCTTCATAGTCTACCCATCCGTCCTTGATGATTTGCCTCCTCTGGTTGCGGTTGCGTCGTCGTATTCTTGTCCTGACCTGCTTAGAGTCTTCAACTATGTAGTTAAGGTTAGTAAAATAGTGGCGTACCTTTTCAGAGGGGAAGTGCATGTGGACTCCGCCGGTTCCAATGTAGATGATTGCTTTAACGGTGTTGAGGAACGGTCTTCCAAGGATGATGGGTGGATCGTACTCGTCTTCTCCTATGTCAATAACTTCAACCTTCTGAAATGTTTGATCTGCCATTTGGAGCTGGGTGTATGTCGGTTTTAAGGGCATGGTTCCTAACAGAAGCTGATAGGTGACTGAGTCATCCTTTTTGGTCAAGAACGGTGACTTAAATAGATGATCTTGACCTCCTTGAACTGCAGTGACCATCTTAGCTGACTCGGTCCACACTTGCTTGTTCCTGTTCCTCCTGTTGGTCCTCTTCCTTGGTTCATGTCGGGAATTCTCTGAGATTGTGTAGTCTTGTTCTTGAAGGAAAATGTCTCATTTCTCCCTTTGATGTAGAAACTGATCTTGGCAGCACTAGCGTAGATGACAGCTCCCGAGGTGTTCAGGAATGGCCTCCCTAAGATGGGTGCCCTCTCATCAGTACCAGTCTCTATCACCACGAAGTTTGCTGGGCCGTACAAGGTACCAACTCGAACGCAGAGGTTCTTCAAAATTCCCTTTGGGAAACTTAGTGTCTGATCTGCAGGCTTGGGCATAATGTTGACGCTGGAGCCAAAGTCGCAGAGTGCTTCTAAGAAGTCCACCATGCCGATGGAGATCGGGATGACGGGGCGTCCTGGGTTGTCTCTCTTGACCGGCAGAAGGTCGGTAATTACTTCCACTACAGGGTTACTCCAGTAGTTATGTCCTCAAGCATCTCAGGGCAGTGATTGCCTGAGTGTCTAGTATCTCCAGTGTGTTTGTGCTCGTAGATACAAGTTCTTCACTTGGTGGAGTCTGGGAGTTGTAAAAGTCCTTCATATTTTGCTCAAAGTGTACCTGCTCTTAGAGAAAAGGCAGAGATCAAGTGCATGGGCTCTGTTGGTGGAAAACACCAACAGAACCAAAAGTGTATTTATTCTTCTCTAACCTTAAGCATAGTGAGCAAGACAAAGTTGATGGATAATAAGATCATGAGTGTAGCATTTAAAACATTTGTCAGATCAGATGGCTCAACCTAATGGAAAGATAATCTATCTATATTTATGTTTTGTTTATATCTTCCAAAGAATGAATGTGCAACATTTTATCTTACATGATTAGGAGTGTGGGATCACGAAGGTAGTACTAAGAACAAAGATTAAAGGACTAAACATGTTGAATAATTGGGTTGGTTAATCTAGAGTTGTAAATCATACATGTTTGTCTCTTTTATTCATGTGAACGCCAGAACCAAGGAGAAGCTTATAAAAGTGATAGACAAGTACTTTAAGATGTTACCTTACTTGAAGAGTGATGGTACAGTATGACCTTGTGGAAGCTTTCCTTTCTTAGCGGTTGTGCATCGTGTTTGTAGCACCCTCCATGGATCATCTCTTATGCCTTCCTTGTGTAAATTGTTAAACTTCATGTGTCTCTCTCTTTGGCTCCAATGTGAGTTTGTCTCAGGACTTCCCAGGTCGATATTGAAAGTTTTCCTACAGGGGTTAGTCCAAAAAAATATACCAATGTCTACACAAGCAGTTTTTAGTTCAATAACCAAACTAGACTCCATGTCTAATTAGATTAAGGAAGGCTGTTTAACCTAAGCACCATGCTTAATTTAAAAACCAATAGAAGTATGTACAGTACTTCCAAACTAACACTTACTAGGATAAACAAAGGTAGCGTGATGGCTTTTATAGAGATCTACTCAAGTGGAGATGAAGTAGTGTGATTACTATTTAACAAATTGAGCATGTCTCAAAGGTAGGGACAACCAACATAGCAACATGGCAAATGATGTTTTTATATAAAGTACTCCCCCAAGCTTGAATTTTGCAAAATTCAAGTTTGGATGAATTTAATTCAATGTTGTACGATGATTGGTTGTACATACCTTGTGCTTGTCATTTATCCGATCTTCTTGCTCCAATCCTAGAAAGGTTAGTGACAAGAATACCCGAAGGAATATTTTTACAATTATCCTTATATGCTCAACACACAAGGTAATATTGCAAATAATTCAAAGCTCATGTTACGATCTAATCAGTGCTTATTTTAGGACACTAAGCTTGTCCTTGGGAAACCATCAATTTATGTCGGCGAAGTGGTTTCCCCTCCAACGCTGACCTATATCAAGATCAACTCAACGAGATCTGCAATATTTAATATAGACATATGCATCGACAACCGCCCTTTTAAAGTTTTTGTAAATGAAAAGGATGAGGGGGTTGGAGATCTCGAATGTGGTGATGTTGGAGAGACCAATGGATTGTGAAGATGTTGCATATGAGCATGGAGTAAATGAAGTGGCTATGAAATAAATTCCATGCTCATTAATGCTTAGAGTGAAATCCATGTGGTATGGTGAAAATGGTAAGGTGAGTATGGTAAAAAAGGAAAAGAAACAGGATACACGGACGACTTGGTTCGAAACTAGCACAACTACCGTTCCCCGGCAACGGCGCCAGAAAGCTTGTTGGGTATTTTAAACGCAAACAGAAAAATCCGCAAACGCACGGATACCGATGTAGCTTTCACCCGGGAGTATTCCAGAGTATCGATTTTCCACAGAGAACGTGAGTGTACTAATTAAGATCCAAGATCGCCCAAGGATAACTATATAATTATTTTTGGTGGGAAGAGAGGAAGTTTCCTGAGAGTTCTCTAGTTGATCTAAGAATCAAGAATTACTTCAAGGTTATCTATATCGGGACATCAGAGCACTAACAACAGAAAGAGATGAGAAGGGGGCTAGGAAGGTCTGACTACGGTCCTACAAACACCGATCCGAACGTGGTGGAATACGTCGACCGTTAGGGCTGTCACTACCCTAAGGCTACCACAACAATCCGCAGGATTGGGTGCAATTCCAGGTAATTGCAAGACTAAACACCACGTCTAATCTATTAATTACTACTCTAGCGTTATAAAGACTAGAGCACTTGATGCAAGCGGGAATCCAATAAATAACTTGAATGTAAATAAAAGTAATTAAAGAACTCAGGAATTATGAATTGAAGAACCTGGAGAACGATGAAGAACGAACCAGATGCTGCAAAAGTATAATGTTGAGGAAGATCCGACAGATCCGGCTCCTCCGCTCTCCTCTTCTCTCTCCCTATTTTCTAGATTACAACTAGAACTAACTAGAAATAGAACTAGAGGAACTAGAACTAGAACTAGATGAACTAGAACTAGATCTAGATGAACTAGAGGTAGAACTAGAAGAACTAGAGGGATCCTCTCTACTTGGATGAAGAATGGAAACCCTAACTTTGATTCTGTAGAAGAGGTATGATCTCCAGGGGCCAGGGAGTCTGGTTTTATAGTCTCTTCAAGTGAATCTGGGCCGTCGGATCAAAATGACATTAATCGCATGGTTTTCGTTGATCCTTTAGGTCGGTGGAGCATAATCCGCGAAACGTGTCCTGATGCCCAAGAGAGTTGGGCGGGCGCCCTGCCTCCGAGCCCGATTTCCTTCCCGTTCGTTCCCGTGGCTTCTGGAGTCTTCTAGATGATAGAAAATTGCGCGGCATGTTAATATCTCTATGTAAACCCGACGTGTGGGCCTTTCTTCCTTATTTCCCGATAACCCCCTGCAGAAATAGACAAACACCAAAACTCGTGGAATTCTGTCAGATAAAACCCTAAGTCTAGGTGTTGGTTGCATTTGGATCCTTTTCCATGATTAATTGATGGTTAATTGTGAGCATTAAGGACTGTCAACACTAATCATAAAAACCCAAATAAATATTTTGTGCTTATATATATATATATCTTTGCTTAGTTTTCTAAATAAATAAATAAATAAAGTTTGCGAACCCTCATGATAAGCTCTCATATGGAAATGATGAATAGTTGCTCTGCCATGACTAGTTCTCAAAATTGAAATCTCTCTCAAGTTTAGGCATGACTGTTATTAATTAAGATTTGCTATAAACCTGAACTTGTGGGAAGAGTACTTGATCTAAAGTCTAAGTCGTTAACGGATATGATACGGTAAGGTTGAGCTGTTGTTTATCTGTTTCTAGAGATGCTAGAATTCTGGAGAATTTTATCTTTGAAAATCTTTAAAATGTTGCATGATGAGTTCCTGTATGATGAGAGTTTAAAATCCTACCACAGCCATATATACATGCTTATTAGACTATGAACTATACATTTACTTTTTACTGCTTATGAGCATTGAGTGTGGTCAAGGTGTGTAGACCCTTAGGAGCTTGTCATATGGTTAAAATCAAGATTTACTTGCACGTTCACTCATACATGATGCTTCTACTCCGGAAGTACGCATCGACATACATCCACTCATTTCCATATCCAGAGTCACCCAAAATTATTCTACTCCTATTTAGGAGAGAATAGCCAAAAACATTATCCTATCCCTGTTATTCCCCGTGAAATAAATGCTCGAGATATTTTGGTTACTACCACTTGCTACATTATTCCAGGAGGGTGAGTGCTCTGAAAAAAAAGTGAATAGAGGAAATAAAAAGGGGCAAGTGCCCGAAACCTCGAAAAAAAGAAAAAAAAGAGAAAAAGTGAGACGAGAGGTAAAAATGGACAAGTGTCTGACAGTAGAATTAGGGGTACAAGATACCCACCTGAGAGAAAAGAAAAATAAAATATAGAGCGTCTCATTCCCCTCAAAAGCCTCAAGTGCAAGAAAGGTATGTACCCCCTCAAAAGAGCAAAAACTAGAATTAGACTTTCACCATTATTTTCACCATTATCACCATTCATTCGCCACACATGCACATCTTGATTTGACTTATTGACTTGTTCTTCTGGATCCATGGGTTGACTATACAATAAGTGTCTTGTAAGTATGTATTAGCTGTCTCCCACCTATGAGCTCGAGTGTAACACCCCAAAATTTGCAATTTTCCAAAATAGGATAAATTGTTAAATTGTGTATTTTTGTGCCCATGAAATATAGGAAAAATAATATTTTTATTTTAATTAAAATTTACTATAGGAGTTAACAACTTGTTTGAGCATGCATGCCCTTGCACTTGGATTTATTGTGGTGAGTGGTTTGGATAAAGATTGAAAAGGAATTCAAATTTTGGTTTTGAAAATATTTTGAAATAGTTTTGTTTTAAAAGAAAAGAGAAACAGAAAATGAAAAAAAAGGGAAGAACCCTCCCTTTGGTTTTGGCCCCGAGGCCCACACCCCACCCCCCTGTCTTTCCCTCGGCCCAGCCAAGCGCAGAAGGCCGCGGCCCAGCTAAGCCCCCGCGCCAGCATCCCCCCTCTCTTCTTCCACTGCAGAGCTGGCCCACCCCCCCGTGTCACTGCCAGGCGGACCCCACCTATCGGATCCGTCTCCCACCTCGTAACCGAGCCGGACTCGGTGGAGATTTCGCACCGGCCACGCGTGATCCTCGCGGTTGGCTTGCCCCGCACGCCGAGGGGACCTTAAATAGCGCCCCAGCTCCGCCAAACCCCCCTGCCCCAACTCTAGGTCGAGCAGCAGCCGTAGCCGAGCCATAGAACGTCGTCGAGATCTGCTCTGAAAGCAAACCGTCGCTGCGACGCATCTTCGTGCCCGTGAGTACCTTGCCGAGCCTCGTTTCTCGTTTGCGAAGTCGCCGAGACTCTTTGCTCGCGATTTCGTGTTCTGTGCACGGCTGACCCTCGCCGATCTTTTGCAAAAGCCACCGTCTGCCTTCCTTCGTCGCAAGCGCACTCCGACCGCTCCTCGACCCCTGTTTTAGCCCTAGGTGAGCTCGCGGTAAGTTTCTCCATGTCCCGGTGTTTTTGGTTCACGTTCTAGCGCTTTGAGTCGCTCGATTGAGCAACGCCGGCCAACTCCGGCCATGGCGCCGCCGCGACCTTCCCCATCTCCGGTGGGCCAACCTCCCCCTCCTCTCTCTAATCTAATTCCAGCCGTCCATCCCCGATCCGACGGCTCAAATCAAAAGATACCCCTTCGACCGCGTCTTTTGCAAAATAAACCCCAATGTTTTTAAAGAGTCAACCCGCAGTCCTTGCGGATTTCCAGAATACGTTTTCTAATTCCGAACGCGTATTCCCGTTCGCGCAGATTCAAAATACGTTTTCAGAAAATTACAAGTTTGCCACTGGTTTTATATTGCTCATAAAATATTCGTTTTAGCTCCAATTTGACCCATTCAAATTGCGTTGGTTTCGTCTTTGAAAGATCTATATATTAGTAATACTGTTTTCTTGGTTTGAAACTTTTTAATTCCGTGACCCAAATTAATTAATTGTTTTTCTAAAGAAAATCTTAGAAAATTCATATATTCTTCGTTTAAACTCCGTTTTGATCCGTTCAAATTTCGTTAGATTCGTTTTTGCGTAATTGTTGACGGTATTTATACCATGTTTTCTACTATCATAACCGTCAACATAAGACTCATTTTCGGAGAAAACAACCAAACAAAGTAGTAATATAGGTACATATAACCTAGTTCCACATGTACATGCTACTATTTGGTTGCAGGAGTAAGAACAGGTACTTTTCAAGGGTCAAAACACTAAGAAGGGGTGAATAACTAAAGATCAGTGACACCAGTAACCAAGACAACATTATAGTCATGAAGAGGAAGACATGTAGGACAGGGCTGACACCCTAACCCCATAGAATTGGGGTCGGGCGACCCCACTTTGGTGGGTCCCACAGGTCAGCTCAACTCCACCGACATCAGAGAGCCTCCAGGACACTGCAGGTGGGCCCAACCAGCCAGATAGGGGGTCGGCCGACCCCACTTCATGGCGGTTCCAGGGTCGGTTGGCCTCCCACCGACCTTGCCCACATGTTGCACATGTTAGTTTGCCTCTACCGTTGATCAGATGGCGGTTGTGAAGTCGGTTTGATCCAATGGTGCATGATGAAGATGACGCGGATCGCTGACGTGGCACCGGAGTAGCCCCTACTCCATCTCCCACTATAAATACCCCCCTATTCCTTCACTTAAATGTCATGTATCTTAGGAGTAAACTACTTTAGTAGCTTAGTGCTATCATAGTGAGTAGAGAGTGAGGAGTTCCAAGGAGGAGTCCCGGCCTGTCGGGAGTCTTCTTCGCGGAGCACCTCAGCGGAAGCAGGTCTTCTTGTAAGTCTTACTTCTGAGTCTTTTCTAGTATTTAATATTTGGTCTGGTACTTTAAGTATAAGAATCCTTTACTGGCACATTGCTTGATCTTGAGTGCTCTTAGCTTTAGCTAAGCTTAGGGTAGCAAGAGCTAGTTTAGACATGGTGTCTAGACTACTTCTTGCCAGTGTGGACTCCTTGTCGCAGTTGTGTAGACACCTAGTGTGAGAGTGACAGTCCTCGCTAGGCGGAAAGCTCCTCGCATCTGTTGTAGGCAAGTTGCAAATAATAGTTGGGCTGAGCAGGGTAGTCGCTTAGGAGACGGGGAGGTGAAAAACCTCGTTAACTTAATCCTCCTTTTCGGGTATCGCCCTCAGTAAAGAGTTAGGTGAAAAACCTTGACTATACTTAATTACCAAAGACCAGGCATTAATACTAGTTAGACCTCTCTACCCCATTATCCTAGACCCTTTGATCATCACCTAACGATCTAAAGCCTAGTTAATTCACTTCGCGTTCCCCGTGGAAATCACGATACCTGGAATACTCCCGGTGAAGGCTACATTGACTACCGTACGCTTGCGGTATAACCGTTTGCCACTTCTGGTGTCAACAAGCTTTCTGGCGCCGTTGCCGGGGAACGGTAGCTGTTTTAACTAGGACAAAAAAAATCGTTAAGTTATCTTTGTTTGATTTAAAACTTTATACACATATCCAAATGGATCAAACAACCCTCTTCGATTACGCTGCTCCAACGGGCGCTGAGTTGGAGCCAGCGAGTTCATCAAAAGCCATTTTGGCCTGTCACTATGAGCTTCGCCCGAGTCTCGTAGCGATGGTTCAGGAGAATCCCTTTTCGGGAGAAGGAGATGAAAATCCTTACACACACCTACGAGATTTCGAACAACTTTGTTCATGCATCCACATCCAAGGGATGAGGCGAGTTACCCTCAAGTGGAAGCTCTTTCCGTTCTCTTTGACAGGAAAGGCCAGACGGTGGTACACTCGCTATGCAGGTAGTGTAGGAGGAGAATGGGAAAAGCTGCAAGCCAAATTCTGCCTCACCTACTTTCCCATCTCTAGAATAGCTCGTCTCCGTAGAGAAGTCCTAGACTTCAAGCAAGAAGGGAAGGAGTCTCTAGGTGCGGCCTGGGCACGTCTCACCGACTTAACATCATCTGGCCCAGACTTAGGTATAACCGAGCCAATTCTTATGCAACATTTTTACCTCGGACTTAGCCAACAATCCGTACAATTCCTTGATTTAGCCTCTAAGGGAGCATTCCTTCATTTACCTATCAGTGAAGGTAAGGCCATTCTTGGGACTATTCTCGAGAATACCCCTTACACTGATGATCATATTGAAGCTCCTGAGGAAGATCGAACTCCTAGGGATGAACCTTCGACAGCCAAAACTCCTTTAGCCGCAACCCAAGCTGTCGAACCTGAACCAATACCACAAGCACCTCCAAGGGAAGAAGTAATTCATCCCTTGGATTACCCACTTAACATCGAGACTGATCTATTTGCCGATTTTGGCAATGTCTCGAATCAACCTGTGCAAAGGAGATCTACAGCACGCAGAGCTCCGAATAGCCATATCCCAGCTCATCTTGAGGCTGGTTACCTCAGGGCAACTGCCCAAGAACTCACGGCTATTATGAGTAATGAATGGTTTAGAGAAGCTGAGACATCATCTGATGTCATCAAACTTCTCTCGAGTTTTACACCCATTCCCTGTGTCATAAACTCCACTCCTATAGAATCCCTTTATGACCCTGCTGTAGGAGTAAGCCTAATGTCCAAGTCATTAGTACTGACACTCCTAGGCGAGGAACCATTAACCCCGACCAGCAAATTTCTTAAATTACCCTCTGGGGAAATGGTCGAGAGTTGTGGGATTGCACAGAATATTCCTGTCTCCATTAACAAAGTCAACATTCTGCTAAACTTCTTTATCTTTGATATGAAAGAAGTTGACTTGTTAATCGGGCACCCCATCATGAGGTTCCTAAATGGATTTCATGAAGGGCGTTTCAAGGGTAACCTCGGGAAGGGCTTAGACCTTTCTATGCCTTTTGCCGGCTCTATTAATTCTAAAGCCGAGACCCCGCCCGAGCCTGACCCAATAGAGGAGGTGATATCGGCATCTCTTTTGGACACTTCTCAGCCTGACTTAGAAGAAGACGCCGAAAACTTCATCCAAGAAGAAGAGAACAAATTAGAAGAACCATTAGACTTGGATGAATCTAAACCACCACCAAAACCCTCTATAGAACTTAAGCCACTTCCCTCTGGACTTAAGTACGCCTTCCTTAATGGTGATAGAGAGACTCCGGTAATCATTAGTGATCAACTGACAGAAGAAGAAGTCACCAAACTCATCACCGTCTTAGAAGAACGCCGCTCTGTCTTAGGATACTCGTTAGAAGACCTTAAGGGAATTAGTCCTGCACTCTGCACTCATCGCATCCCTATCGAACCCGATGCTATACCTTCCAGGGAGCCTCAGAGAAGGCTAAATAATGCGATGAGAGAAGTTGTGAAGAAAGAGGTCTTAAAACTATTGCATGCGGGCATAATCTACCCTGTTCCGAACAGTGAGTGGGTCAGCCCCGTTCAAGTAGTTCCTAAGAAAGGAGGAATGACGGTCGTTAAAAATGACAACAATGAACTCATTCCTCAACGGACCGTCACAGGATGGAGAATGTGCATAGACTACCGAAAACTTAACAAGGCCACTAAGAAAGACCACTTTCCGTTGCCATTCATCGATGAGATGCTGGAACGGTTAGCCAAACACTCTTTCTTCTGCTTCCTTGATGGGTATTCGGGTTACCATCAAATCCCAATCCATCCCGACGACCAAAGTAAGACTACATTCACATGCCCCTACGGAACATATGCATATAGGCGCATGTCTTTTGGCCTATGCAATGCTCCTGCCTCTTTTCAAAGGTGCATGATGTCCATCTTCTCCGATATGATCGAGGAAATCATGGAAGTTTTCATGGACGACTTCTCCGTCTATGGGAAAACTTTTGATGATTGCCTAAAGAACCTGGACCGAGTCTTACAAAGGTGCCAAGAGAAGCACTTGATCTTGAACTGGGAAAAGTGCCATTTTATGGTTCGAGAAGGGATAGTGTTAGGACATAGAGTGTCCGAACGTGGGATAGAGGTAGATAGAGCTAAAATTGAAGTTATAGAACAGCTCCCTCCTCCCACAAATGTTAGGGGCGTCCGTAGCTTTCTTGGCCATGCAGGCTTTTATAGAAGGTTCATACAAGATTTCTCTCAAATTGCTAGACCTTTAACAAACCTGTTAGCTAAGGATGCACCCTTTGATTTTAATGATGAGTGCTTGGATTCCTTTTACTATCTTAAGAAAGCACTTATCTCTGCACCAATCATTCAACCCCCTGATTGGTCGCTACCTTTTGAGATAATGTGTGATGCTAGTGATTACGCTGTAGGTGCTGTCTTAGGACAGACTAAAGATAAGAAGCATCATGCAATATCTTATGCTAGCAAAACACTAACAGGACCACAGCTGAATTATGCAACAACTGAAAAAGAACTGTTGGCTGTAGTGTTTGCTATAGACAAGTTTAGATCTTATTTAGTTGGAGCAAAGGTGATTGTTTACTCCGATCACGCAGCTCTAAAATACTTGCTCACTAAAAAAGATGCTAAACCAAGATTAATAAGATGGATCCTACTAATCCAAGAATTTGACTTAGAAATTAGAGATAAAAAGGGAGTAGAAAACTCGGTAGCCGATCACTTGTCTAGGATGCAAATCGAGGATAAACAGGATCCACCTATCAACGACTACCTTCGAGACGACACACTCCTCCGAGTTTCAGAAGCCTACCCATGGTATGCAAACATAGTCAACTACCTGGCGTCCGGATACATACCACCTGGGGTAGACAAGAAGAAGCTTGTTAAAGAGAGTAGGGTGCACCTATGGGACGATCCTTACCTCTACAGAGTCTGTCAAGATGGCATACTCAGGAGATGTGTTCCCATGGACGAGGCAGTAAAAATAATGGAAAAATGCCATGGGGCAGAGTACGGAGGCCACTATGGAGCATTCAGGACCCATGCCAAGATATGGCAGAGTGCTGGCCTACCATGTACGAAGATACAAAGAACTTCGTGAGGAGATGTGCAAGGTGTCAGAAGCATGGGAACATCAATACTCGTGATGCAATGCCACTCACAAACAACTTACAAGTCGAGATATTCGATGCTTGGGGCATAGACTACATGGGGCCATTCCCTTTGTCACAAGGGTGTGAGTACATCCTAGTGGCAGTAGACTATGTGTCCAAGTGGGTCGAAGCAATGCCCTGCAGAGCAGCCGACTCTACACATTCGATAAAGATGTTCAAGGAAGTCATATTTCCACGCTTCGGCACCCCCAGACTAGTTATCAGTGATGGAGGGAGCCACTTCATTGACAGAAGATTCCGACGGTTCTTAGCTGAAGTGGGGATAAGGCACAACATTGGAACACCCTATCACCCTCAAACGAGCGGACAAGCAGAAACATCTAACAAACAAATCAAGAACATTCTGCAGAAGACTGTCACTAAGATGGGAACCGGCTGGAAAAGCCATCTACCAGATGCACTTTGGGCATACAGGACCGCATACAAGACCCCAATTGGTATGACACCATACCAACTTGTATACGGTAAGACATGCCATCTACCGGTAGAGCTAGAGCATAGAGCTCACTGGGCAATCAAGAAATGGAACATGGATTTGCCCTCGGCCGGAAGAAATAGAAAGCTCCAAATCTCCGAACTAGAAGAATGGAGAGATAAAGCCTATCACAATGCCAGGATCTACAAAGTGAGAACAAAAAGATGGCATGATAAAAGGATCAAGCAAAAGGAATTTCATCCTGGGGATAAGGTTCTCATGTTCAACTCAAGGGTCAAGTTATTTGGCCATGGAAAGCTAAGGAGCAAATGGGAAGGACCATTCTTCGTTGTTGACGCCGCGACTCATGGAGCGGTAACACTGCGGGACGACGACGGCAACATCTTTAAGGTAAATGGTCATCGTCTTAAAGTTTTCCATGAACATGAACCTTTAGAAAAAGAAGTTGATATGATAGAATTTGAATCTGACATAAAGTCTTAAAATCCACATGTCCTTCTTTTTACCTCCTTTTGTTAAAAAAAAAAATTTTGCTAAACCAATATATTTAGTTCCTTTTGTTTGGAAATAGGTTTTAAAAGGGTTTTAGATGATGTAGGATCGAAGTTGGGCTGCCGAACACCCCAAATGGGGGTCGGCCGACCCCTCTTCTAGGGGTTTTGGCCCAAGGGGGAATAGGTTTAGAAAGAGGGGAATGAATAGAGTTCGGTGGTGAAATTCAAAATCCTGAAATATAGGGGTCGCCCGACCCCCAATATTTTGAGTTTTGAAATCCCCTGGAGTCTCGGATCGTCCCTCAAACGTTCCACGACGCTCCTTTTCAAAATTCAAACTCTCAAGCTCCAAACACATCTATTTATCCCCCCTCTTCTTCTTCTTCCTCCTCTCAATTCATTCCTTCTCATCTTCACCTCGAACCAGACTCTCCTAGCCTCCATTCCTTGCCAAGAGATCCATCTCCATGGCTCCTCCAACTAAATCTTCCAACCAAGCCATTCGCTCTAACTCCCCACGTCCGCAAAGGTCTCTAACTGAGAGCCTGGAGTTTGCCCTAGCCGTCAACGTGCTGGAGCCTGAACCACTAGCCATGGTGCCGCCGGCTGGAGGGCCGACGGGCCCCATGTGGGGGTCGCCCGACCCCAAGAGGGGTCGCCCGACCTCGCCCCGGGTGACCCAGCGCTCCGCGTTGGCCTCTCGTTCGCTCACACCGCGCAGGGGCATCGGCAAGTCCCCTGCTCGAGCCGTAACGCCGGTTCGACCTACCACGGGCCAACTTGCGCTGCGGGAGAAGGCGCCGATGGCCACCAAGCAGGCCATCACCATCTCCTCCGACACGATCCACACCTCTTCCTACTCGCCGTCCACCCCAACCTTTTGGAGGAACCACCAAGTGGTGGGCGGTGGGCCAGGAAAGGGGAAGGTGCTGATCCCGCCGTTGAACTCTAAGGAAAAGATGGAGTTGCGAGAGTCCTTTGACTCGTCAGCAAGTCCATCCATCCGGCGGAAGATGGATCCACCTCCGATCAACGGTGCGCCTGGCAAATACGAAGAAGATCCAGAAAAAGGCGACATCGAGAAGCTCCTGGAAGTCACAGCTAGCCTTAGAAAGAAAAATAGGATCTTAGAGGAGACAGTGTCGGAGCTCAGGATGGAGAATCTTGAGTTAGAAGATCACTTCCGCCACCTGCGCATTAGCACCAGCGCTAAAATCAAGCGTTTGGCACAAGCAATTGGGCGGGAGGATCTCCTCAAACCTCCATCTCCCTAAATAAATTAGTTAGTTTAGGTTATAGGCACTATTTGATTATTTAGGTTTGATTACTCAATTTTATTTTCCAATTTGTCACTTTGAATTTCACAATGTAAAAGTGCCTATACAATTGAAATTTGATTTAATAGAGTTGTTTTTGGTCCTGCTGGTGTGTTGCCACCAGCAGGACGTCTGCATTTGATCATCTCTCTCTGTTGTAAGTTCAGCTGCACGAAAACTGCAGGTGGTGGGGGGGGTCGCCCGACCCCCTTTCTATGGCAAAAGGAAACGACACAAGTGCAGAAAGACTTCCCGAGGGACGTAGAATCGAGTGGCAGGGCCAGGAACCTCCAGGTGGGGTTGGCCGACCCTTCCATGGAGCCCTGGGCCCACCAGGCAGCTTCTATACGACGAAAGACATCTTTCCTGCCCGGTTTGCTAATTCTTCCCCCTCTCAGTCTGTCCAATTCTTTACCTTTGTGTCACAATTAAAATAAAATTTGATAGTTTAAACTTGTTTGCAAAATAAAAAGTGAACTGGTACATGATTTAAGAGAAATAGTGACATAAAGTATAGTTCTTACAATTGTTCATCCTCATGGGTAAAAATCTATAGGAACCATATTGACTAAGTTGTTGATGAAAGTGATATAACTTGGTAAGCATTTAATAAGTATATGTGAGTAAAATACATGCTTTTCTTCCTTTGCATGGACTATGTTGGCGGGGTAAATATGTCATTAAGAACCGCCAACACTATCCTCCATCAAGACACAACCTAACTGGTTGATGATTCTGATTCAGCCAAGGCTCTATTCAAAACTCTCAGAGGCCAGATCCCTGCCGATGCTGAGGAGATCCTCTTCAAGGCCGCACACTTAGAGAGTCGACAGCTTCAGTATCAAAAGGCCACTCAGCGCCTTGCCGATAGGGCCGCTTATGCCCAGCTTTCAGAGGAGGTGATGAAGGTAAACACCTTGCCGATGAGAAGCATAAGAGCATCGGCATTCTGAACTCCTCAGGAGACGTGCTGAAGCAAAAGATTTCTGACCTATCGGTGTAACATCCCCGATGTTACGGTTACTAAAAACGGATCATGTCATCACATGCATTGCAAAGCATGTTTGTTAAGCACATTATTATGCATCAACTTAAAACAAGTTTATTTTGATTGCTTGTGCTTAGGGAAGTAGAATGTGCTTATGTTGTGTGTTGATGCTTGTGTGGTTGCTAAAACCCTAGGGTGGAAGTTTTCCGAAAAGCTAAGGGGGGGAACCCTGATTTTTGGAACCCTAGATTTGCCCCCTTTTGCACAACTTGAAAACTAAGCAAAATTTGAGGTTGAGTTCAAAAGCAAAGTTGTAGATCTTGTCAAGATGTACAACTTTGGTGTTTTGAGTTTTTGAAGTTTCAATACAAAATTCAAAGTAATTTTGAAAATACAGATTTCCAGAAAGTGTCCCCTTTTCCAAATTAAACCTCGAATTCAAAATACATTTGGAATTTTTAAAAGTGGTCAACATGAAAGTTGTAGAGCACAAAAAGTTGAGCAACTTTCATGTTGGGAGTTTTTCAAGTTGTTATGCAAAATCAAAAGTAATTTTGGAAATCCTGTTTTGTCCCCAATTCAAAAATTTGAATTTCATTGATTTGAGTTGAATTTCAAAACTGTTTGGCCAAATTGGCTACTTTCCACTCGGAATCAGCTCTGGTCACCAAAATATGATTTGTAGCTTACAAAATTTGGCACAACTTTTGTTTTGGTGGAAATTTGACTTTAGTTCAAGTTTTGGTCGAATTTCGCAAAAAGACAAACTGAGTGGATGTGGCCTGCTACAGTGTTCGACAGGGGGGGGTGCTCTGCCGCCGCGGCAGAGCCGCCTCCGCGCGCGACGCCACGCAGCTGGCCATGCAGCTGCTTGCTGCTGTGCTTCACGCGGACGGCCTCATCCACAACCCCTGTTCCGCCGCATGGATAAAGCCTCGGACGGCCGGAGTTTTCTTTTCCTCTCTTTGAACCTCACCGCCGACCACCACCACCCGCCGCCAAAATTCGTCTTCCCCGTTGCTGTTCCAAGTCAATTGAGCACGCCAGCAGCTCCGCCTTGAGCTCCGCCACCGATTGCACTCCCTAGCGCGAGCTCTAGTCTCCCATAAGCCACAACCGAGCCATTCTCCTTCGACGCCGGCCGGAGCACCACCGCCAAGCACTTCACAGCGGCCAGCTCATCTCAGGGCTCCTCAGCCGTCGCTTGCTACCTTGCCGAAGTCGCGGTGAGCTCTTGGTACTCCTACGCCCTTTCCCTCGCTCTCTACCGGCTCTGGATGCTCGGGGTTCGGCACCGAGCTGCTTCCGGCCGCCGGAGCCGTGGCCGGGTGGCTCAGGAGCTCCCCGTGACCATGTTGAGCACGCTAGGCCGCTCAGGGGGTCGCGGCGAACCTAGTGGAGCAATTGGTTAGCGCTGGGGAGGGCTCATCGGCGCTGGGCGATCGCCGGAGCAGTGCGGCGCGAGGAAGAAGACGGAACTGACGGGCAGGACCCGCCCGTCAGTGTCCGCGTGAGGGGAGGGGGCAGCGCGCGCCATCCGCTCGGACCGAGCGCTCGGGCCAGAGTGGGCCGCGTCCAAGCAGGCCCCAGCGCACAGTGCCCTTTTTCTTTTTCCTTTTTGTTTAAAAGTGTTTGATGTTTGATTTCAAATAGTAAATTCTGTGCTGATCCAAAAATCATGAGAATTTTTGTATAGCTTCCATAAAATATTTAGAGCATAAGAAAAATACTAGGTATTGTTTTTCTGGTAGTTTGCATGTCTATAAAAATTGGCTCTTTAATTAGTGAATAAAACTTCTAGGAATTTTAGTAATTTATTAGGATGTCCAAAAATCACCAAAAATTGTGGGGAGCCTCTGAATATTATTCCCTGGCTCCACACAAAATTTGGTGGCATTTGGATAATGTTTGATTAAAATATTAATAAACCCTTATTTAGTACTTAAGTAATAATTCCAAAATAATTAAACAATAATTAGTAAAATCCTCATCATTAGGGTTTGAGTGATTTTGGGATTTTGTGATGACCTGAGGTCATTAACCCTAATGACCCTTGGCATTTAATTATTGTTTGGCCTTAATGCTTAATTGCTGTTATTAGTAATTAATTAAGAATTAATTAAGATAAAAGGATTAATTATTAGTTAATTTAAGATAATTACAAATTAAAAGAAGTCTTAGGTTATAGATGCAACCTCTTGGGTAAAAACAATTTTATTTGTGGTTTATTCTGTATTGCACCAAGAAGGCAAGTTGTACTCGACTTAATCCTTCTTGCATAATTGTCATACGCATATCATGAGCATTCATCATTTTGCTTATAGTATCCGTGACCGAAGGAGCGCCCGTTGAACCAAACACCGAGGTCGGTGCTCCGTTCGAGGAAGTCGGATCCGAGACTTCGGAAGTCTCCGAGGGTCCCTCTCTGCCCTGCAACCAAGGCAAGCCCCGGATGCATTAACCCCTCCTTGAATGTTTTAAATCTTTTATCACTTATGAATTGAAAATGCTGCATTAGTTAGTTGATAATTGGGTTAACCTACTTGCTGCATTTACTACCTTGATATCTGTTATCCTGTCCTTGACACCTGTTCATTTTAAAACTGCGTAGTGATGCTTAGCCCTGCTACTAGATAGGTTTTCAAATAAGAAAGTTTGAAGGGTTGTTGTGGAATACATTTATGATCAATGATGTTTTAATCTGAGACCGGTCGGTGGACTTGCTTTAAGAATGGAGTCTTAAAGTAGTGTCTCCAACTGTGTCGGTTAAGGACCGGTCCGTTGATGGCCCGCTGGGTTGAGAATTTATAGTACTAGCCACTTGCCCTCGGTAAGCCCGGTCTTGTGATCCCTCGACGCGAACAGCTACTCGTGCACTGGGAGTGGAAAGATGGCGAGAGTAGTGTGTACCCACCTTACGGATCTGGGATGACCGGAAAACATCTAGATCGGCTGTAGGACGGTGGAGTACTGTGCTCTCGGGTGCCGCGAACCTGGTCAAATTTCGGGAGAGCTTGATTTGGGTTGACATATGCAAGTTTTGGTTCTACATATGTCGGGTGGTTAGGAACTCCAGCTGGATTGCTAAGCGGTTCGAATCGTCGTTGCTCCCCGATTGGGAGACTCAATCCACTGCCCCTCATCGTAGTTAATTATGCAACTAATTGGTAAAATGAGAAAGGGGAAATGTCTCATGAGGTTCGGATCCCAATTCCCGGACTCATAGCGACATGAAGCTATGGCCATCGAATAAATAATACTTTATTTTAGGACTAGAAACTCACAGACTCGTCTGTGGGGAAACAACTAGGTAGACTGTCCTCGAACTCCTCGGCCTCGATGGGAGAGGAATTCGCAGGTAAAACTTGAAAGTAAGGATGCACTATTAGTAAGCTTTTTAGCAAAACACTTTGGCTCCTTGCTCAGCCACTCCTTGTTTACCCTAAGCCTGCATTCCTAAGTTCTCCTCTTTTTCCACCGGGTAAGTCTTGTTGAGTACTCCCGTACTCAGGGTTTTCCAACCCCCTGTTGCAGGTGATTCTCAGGAGCCGACTTGTTTCGGACCCTGTTGTGTGACTGTCGTCGAGGTTGACAACGAAGAAGAGTGAGCGTGACCCATGGGCTGGGTCTGTAAATTTGTAATCTCGGTACTAAAGTTTAAGTTGCTCCGCTGGACCTGGTTTGTAATAACACTCTGCTATTTGGAAGAACTCCTTTTGTAAAATAAGTTATGTAATACTTCCGCTGTTTTACTCTGAAATATTATTTTGGTCGTATGCCGTTTGTGGTTCTGCAATGTCTTCGCAACGAATGATCCTGGTGTTAAGGTGGCCACTTGCTATCCTGTAAGGCCGAGAAGAAGAAGTTCTCGTTAATTGACCATCACCAGTGGTCAGGACGAGCCGGCTTGGCACGCCACAGGTAGCAGTGGAATGAGCATCCAGCGATGCTCATCGGACTTCTAAAGTGGGAGGATCCCCGGCATCGCCGTCAGAGGTCCTTAGGACAATGACAGGTGCCGGTGGGCCCAAACACTTAGGGGGTTCTGCCACAGCTGGTATCAGAGCATTCGTTGCTAAGATGACTGCTGAACCTCTTGCAAGACTTCAAAATTCCTTTGGATCCAATACTATAAACTGGTCTACTTTGAGTCCAAGTGCTTAGTCCTAACTTACCCTATCTATAGGCTTCCTTAGAATTTTTTGAAGTGGTTTGGAGGAGCAACATAGAGTATTGCCCTATGTTGTAAAAATTTAAAGTAATATCGTTGCGAATCGTTGGTAGGAATGTTGACGGTGGATATACCATAGAAATCCACATACAAAACACCGTCAACATGCCTCGGTTGCAAGGGGAAATGACATGACATGAACATATTTTATCCATAACTAGTTCCACTTGTACTCTTAGCTTGTTTATGCAGGAACAACAAATTCAAGACATTATTTGACAAAGCCAACATCAGAATCATCAAGAGGAGATCGAGGGGACAACAGGTGACACCCTGGGCCCACAGGGAGGGGGTCGCCCGACCCCTCTTTGGTGGGACCCAGGTGTGCCACCTAGTCCACCGACATAAGGGACCCCTGTGGACACTGCTGGTGGGCCCAGAGGCCCAGAAGTGGGGTCGCCCGACCCCACATCAAAGGCGGTTCCAGGGTCGGTGGCCTCCCACCGACCTTCCCCACATGTCCCACATGTTGATTTGCCCCTGCCGTTGATCAAATGGCGGTTGTGAGGTCGGTTTGATCCAAGGGTGGAGAGATGATGTCACGCGGATCGATGACGTGGCGATGGAGTAACCCCTACTCCATCTCCCTCCATAAAAGGCAGCCTCCATCCTTCATTTCAAGTGTGCAATTCCAAGGCCAAGTGCATTACAAGTTCCAAGCATACAAGTAGAGTAGTAGTTAGTCTAGAGTGGGAGTTAGAGTCGAGTCGAGCGAAGCTCGGGGTCTCCGGAGTCGTCTTCTGGAGAGTCTGGTATAGCTCTTGTACCTTTCTACTTTTGTAAGACTTTCCTTTTATTAATATATTATTCTTACTTTACTTTACTGAGTTCTTACTTAGTGCAAGTCTTTTAGTCTTGTTGTGCATTTACTTTAGTAATATAGTTGTCTTAGTGAAGTTAGTGACCTGTAACCACTCCTGTGTGTGCATCATCGTCCTATCTTGTATAGGAGCTCTAGCTAGCTGCAACTAGTTAGAGTTGTAGGATTAAGTGTGAGCGTGGTGCTCATACTTAAGATTACCTTTGATTACTGCTGGCTTGAACGGAAAGTAGGAGCACACTCCCTAGTAGGTGACAGATCGTGGGCGGCATTAGGTTCTCCTCACGTACAGGCTAGTTCTTAAAAGGTAAGGCGTCCATAAGCCCAATAGTTGCTTTCGGTAAGGGGTTAGGTGAAAAACCTTCTAAGCGTCTTACCAGCTCGGCTATCCCTCGCACACAGTTAGTAAGGCTCTAGCGTAGTTAAGGCAATTATCTATTAAAGTAAGTCACAGACGTTAAGTTAGATACATAGGAGTCCTTTACTCACTCGTTGTCCTCCCACCTAGCTAACTCTACCATTTACCTTTAGCATAGGACCTTGGATTCACCACTACCCTTCCTATTCGTTATTTACCACCCTTATTCACTAGTTGATACTAGACAACTCAAGGAATCTCATTCCCCTTTTTGTTAAACACACTTAGCCGCTTTCCCTTGGGAAAATATAAATTACGATACCTTGGAATACTCCTTGGTGAAGTGCTACAGCGGTACATTCTGTGCGCTTGCGGAATTATCCAATAGTAAATAGAGTTACCCTACCAGGGCACTTCTGGCGCCGTCGCCGATATCCGGTGGTTGCGTTAAGAAGTGTCAACAGGCATTTCTGGCGCCGTTGCCGGGGATCGCGTCTGTCTAAGAGTTTTAACAAAAAGAGAATCCAGAGTTTGCTAGTTATCAAGTAGTGATAGGGATAACCCATCACTTGTCTTGTCTTCCTTTATTGTGAAGCCTGACAGTGTATGAGCGGTTTCCAATTGCCGTCAAACTTCGTTGAAGATCCTGAGCAACTGTTGAGGAGAACTAGACGTCGTCAAGTTCCACCTCAAAGGTTCATCTCGAACCTGAATCCGTTAGAGGAAGGAGTATCTGCACCGGTTATCAAAGAAGCTATGGCCCAGAAGACCATCTCTGAGTACTCTGCGCCGTCGGCTGACAATGTCGCCACGGGTCCGCAGCTTAACTTGGGGGATGCGACTTTTGAGTTGAAGCCTGCGCTTATCAATATGGTGCAAGCCAATCCCTTCTGTGGAAAGCCACACGAGGATGCCAATGCCCATCTCCAACACTTCTTGGAGGTGTGCGGCACCTTCACCATCAAGAATGTCGCCGCAGACGCCATCCGTCTTCGCCTCTTCCCATTCTTGTTATTGGGGAAGGCGAAGCAATGGTTCTACGCCAACAAGGGTGAAGTGACCACGTGGGAGAGGTGCGCCAATGCATTTCTCAAGAAGTTCTTTCCGATGGGCAAGACCAGCGCCCTTCGTGGAAAGATTTCCAGCTTCCAACAGCAAGCGGATGAGACGATTCCCGAAGCATGGGAACGTCTGCAGGAGTACATTCGCGCCTGTCCTCATCATGGGATAGAGGAGTGGCTCCTAATCCAAGGTTTCTACCATGGCCTGACCGGTTTGGCCCGTAGTCACCTTGATGCTGCCGCTGGGGGAGCATTCTTGCAACACAATGTCAAGGATGCCAAGGACCTCATTGAAAAGATGGTTATAAACCAAGGATGGAATGAGGAACGCCTCCAACCCAAGAGAAGAGGTGTCCATGCCTTGAAGGAGGTGGACATGCTCTCTGCTAAGATGGACCTCTTAATGAAGAAGATGGAAGAAAGTTCCAAGCAAGAGACCATTCAACCTTACGCCACTGCACGGGCCATTGAATCTGATTCATGGTGCGAAGTGTGCGGAGGAGATGATCATTCGGGAAACAATTGTCCCGAAACAAAGGAGGAAGTGAGCTTCATCAACAACAACAACAATGGGTACCGGCCCCAACAACAGCAATGGAACTCGCGCCCCTTCTACCAAGGTAATCAAGGTAATGGTTACAATCAAAATTTCAATAATTCTTTTGGTAACCAACCTTCTCTTAGAGATCTTGTCTTAGGCCAATCTAAAATCAATGATAGCATTAACAAGAAAATGATGGCTAATGATAAGATCCTTGAAAACTTAAGTGAAAAGTTGGATAGCTTTAACTCTGCTATGAAAAATCAGTTGAGCTTTAACAAAATGCTAGAAACACAATTAGCTCAATTAGCAGCAGCTGTCCCATCCTTCGAGCAAGGTAAGATCCCAGGGAAACCTGAGGACCCAATTGAAGGAGTTAAACTAGTTACTACGAGGTTCGGTAAGCCTCCGGTACAATCCAACTGGAGCTATCTTCTGGATTCGCCCTTCATCACCAAGAAAGACGACCCAGGCCTGCCGACCATCACCTGTGAGATCGGACCGCAAATCTTCCACAACGCCTTCTGCGACCTTGGATCGGGTGTCAACATCATGGCCAAGGTAACTTATGATAATTTGCTAGGGGGGCCTTTGCACCCCACATTTGTTCGTTTACAGATGGCAGATCAGACGATCAGGTTCCCTGAGGGGTTGGCAAGGGACATACTGGTAAAGGTCCAAGACGACTACGTCCCTGCCGACTTCATCATTTTGGATATGGGATCCAATAATGATGTCTCGATCATCTTGGGAAGGCCATTCCTCAACACGGTCAATGCAGTCATCTATGTGGGGTCCGGCCAGATTCACCTCCAATTCCCAGGATGGAAGGTAAAATGTCCATTCAATGGTTATAAAGCTAACATGCAGGTGAAGGACAAAGAACCTCCGACTAAGCCTCGCCACATCCGACGCCGAAGGGACAAGAGAGGTAAGTCGGCCAAAAGGGCCGAAAAGAAAGAAGAGGAACCCGCTGAACCAAACATCAATACCAAGGAAGTATGGCGGGAGAAAGAGGTGCAATCAAGGTCCACGTCTCCGGGACCATCTGATGCACCCGAAGAATGAACAAGATGGAGAGGTCCTGCTCTACGGACCTAAAACATGGAGCCCTTGCTGATAAGGTAAATCAGTAGTTATCCCATATTTATTTTCTGCATTTCAATTTCTACTATTCACTTTTCAATTGCATTCTTACTTTGAATTTTGCATATCTTATTTCGACAAAATGTTTAGCCATAATAAATAAAATCTTGAGAATAACTTGTCATAAAAATTTGAGCTGCTGGAGCTCCCAAAGGGGGGTCGCCCGACCCCACCTTGGGGCCCACTTCACCACATTTCAACCTTGCTAGTCATAGAGGTTCCAACCCAGCACTTGGATGCTCTGGGAGCTCCAATGTGGGTGTCGGCCGACCCCCATATTGGCCCCACTTGCTTCCTGCTGGCCACCATTTGAATCACAATGGAGTCCTATGCTTGTAACACTAGCTAAAGTTTGAAAAAGAGTGGTCCCTTGATCCTTTACTTTAGTCATAAGATGCTCCTTTCATCTTTGATTCTTTTGGGACCACTCCACTAGCTTAAATTCTGCAAAGTGGTCACCTAGGCATGCTTGAGTGCTCCCATGGTCCATAGGAATCACTTTAGACATGTCTCCACTTTTGCCATTCATCTTTTACCTTTCACAAAGCACTAAAACAGGGAATCTCAGAAACAATTTGAAAACTTTTGGTCCACACCTAGCCTTTACTTTTCTGGACAATCAATGACACAATGTTTAAAGTGGAGGAGGGGCTAGGATGGGGGTCTGCCGACCCCCATTTTGGACCATCTCTGCAAAATCTTGAAAGCATGCAGAATGGTTCCCTGTATAAAGCTAAATTCAAATTCAAAGTGCTTCTAGGGGGGGTCGGCCGACCCCTATATTGTGGGTCCACTACTTGCCCTTCTCCCCTATAAATACCACAGCATTGTGAGCTCAACTCCACACCCAAAACCACCAGAACCATTTCGAGCTCACAATCCTTTCTCTTCTCTCTTTGTTACAAGCCATTTCTCAAGTTTAGTTTAGAAATAGTCATCAAAACAAAAACCCAAAAAGATTCCCCTTGCATAGTAGTAGTAGTAGGAGCTTGGTTTGCCTCACTTGTGTAGGAGGATGAAGAAGCATATCTTCGGCAAGTTCAAGAAAGCAAAGGGTGAGAGCTCTTCTCAAGGCTCTCACCATGCTCATGGAAGGGAGGAAGAAGAAGGTTACCATGGGATGGTACCCTACGAGCCTCCATCAAGGATGAGAGAGCCCGAGAGCGGCCTCATGTTAAGCCAAGAAGAGTTGCAAAGGTACTACATCATCCGAGAGGGTCTCTTCCTACACACTAGCATCATCGATCCGGACCTTTTGGCCCGCACAGGTATGGATGTTGAATTCGATAAGGTGTTTAGAGCAATTGGTTGGAGTAGTTTTTGGCAAGTGCCTGAATTTGGAAAAGAATTGCTTGCTAAGGAATTTCTATGCACCCTAAAACTCACAAATAATGGAATATCTTTTCGCATGTGTGAGCAAGAACATCAATTAAATTGGAGTTTGCTAAACACTGCTTTAGGGTGTGAACATGAATGTGAACTTGATCTAGATCATGCCACTAGAATGTTCGATAAATTTAGATTCTGGAAAGCAATTTCTGGCTCTAATGATTGTTCAAATCCTACTCCCATTGAAATCCATAATCCAACCTTGCGCTTTCTTCACTTCTGGATCATGTGCACTCTATATCCTGGCATGGGAACTGATACTTTAATTGATGATGAACTTAAAATTCTCTATGCCATGGTTAGTAAAATCAAGGTCTCCCCTGTGAAACTGCTAGTGAACTATTGGCTTAACTCTATTGAGTATGGGAAGCCCATCTATTTCACATCCTTTATTACTCGAATAGCCGATACTTTTGGATTACTTGAATCACATTATTTTGAAGACATTGGCTATGTTAGAGGGGTGGTAGATGAGAACTTCTTTATCAATGCTAACATGCTCATAAGAGATCCAAATGGTGAACTTAAAATGAATTATCCGGGCTATACAACCGAAATTCCTCTCCCATGTGCGAGGCGCTGGTTGTATGGGGTCCGCACACTTACCATTAGACTAGCCCGAGTGGCAAGTCCAGATGTTGCAGGGACACGCAGGGTGACAAGAAGGATGATGCAAGCCGCCCAGATGGAGCAAGGAGGATCCTCGCACCATGACGTTGAAGAGGGCGATGAAGCGATGTCAGTGGATGCTTCAGACTCCATGGGTCTACCTCCACAACGCACTCCACGCCCAAGGGACAGGGCTAGGCGTCACCAGCCCACAGGTATGGACAGTCTCATTAATGACATGGGCGAATTGCAGATTGGGCAAGAAGCAACATTGCAACTGGCGTTACAAAACGGCCAACATATCCGACGTGTGCGAGAGGAAGACGCACAACGCTGGGCTGGATAGTACCAGAATTTCCCGCCACCACAGTGAGCGAAGATCTAGCTTGGGGGAGATCCTCTCCCCCACTAAGGTAAGTATTCTATCCTATTTATTTTCATGCATTTTATCATTCTTACTTAAAAAAAAATATTTATTAGCATTTCCCTTTAGCATATATGCTTCATGTATGTTTATATCCCTCATGGAAATGATGACTAGTTGCTTGTTAATGTTTCTCTAGTACCTAGTATACAACTTAGTATTTCTCTAAGTATGGATCACTTAGCTCACTTAAACTGCCATGAACCTAAAAACTTTGTGGGTTGCAAGTGCTAGAACTAAGTCTAAGTTGTTGTGGGACATGAGATAGTAAGACAAGAGCTACTATAATATTTTTCTAAGCATGCATGATTATCAGAGATTTATTCTTAAAATGATCAAAACCTTAATTGTTCCTCAATGGTGATGAATTCCTACCACAGCCATATCTACTTTACATAATTGCAATCTTTCCACATAAGTTATTTGCTTTGTGTTGAGTGTCGTCAAGTCTTGTTGACCCTTGTTAAGAGACTTTTCATGCTCCTAAGATCAAGATCACGTACACACCACATATATATATGCTGCTTCTACACTGGAAGTACGCAATCACATGTATTTCGCATCCACTAAATAAGTTGCTCCATACTCTAAATGTTAGAACATCTCTCTAAGCATTATTTGGTAAATGAGACATCAAAAGGCTAGGAAAAATGAAATAAAAAGATGGACATATGCAAGTCCACAGAAAAAGAAAATTGAGCACATGAAAGCTCATATATATAAAAAAAAAGCTAGCCATGTCTCAATACATAGAGAGTCTATCAAATAAAGGAGCAACCTAGTCCACCATATATCACACTTGCACATCTTGATCTGGGAGTATGACACTTCTCTTCAAGGATCCGAGCTTTGACTTCGCAATATATGCAAAGTAAGTATGCTATCTCCTTTCATCCCTACCTTGAACTCCACATAAGCCTTTTAGAAATAGGATGAAATAGAGAAGGCAACTCTTACCATATGCCTTGGTGAGGAATCATACACCATTTGAGTGACATGAGAGAACCATAAGAGGAACATTTAAGCTTTCTTTTGAAAATATCACAAAACCTCTGATATGAAACTTGCTAAGAATGACAAAGTTAGTGCTCAAGTCAAACTGTTCTGTCTCTCAACCACCTAAGACAAAGGAAAAGCCATAAGCCCCATAAGGGACTAAGGTAATAGGGGTAAGTTTACATAGCTAAATTTTTCATGCAAAGAGAAGAACTTTGTTGTACACATGGTACTCTTGAAATGTGAACATAGTAACAATACCTGATCCACCGAGGCTAAGTTTGATTGTTTGCTCGGGACGAGCAAAGGTTAAGCTTGGGGGATCTTGTTGACGGTGGATATACCATAGAAATCCACATACAAAACACCGTCAACATGCCTCGGTTGCAAGGGGAAATGACATGACATGAACATATTTTATCCATAACTAGTTCCACTTGTACTCTTAGCTTGTTTATGCAGGAACAACAAATTCAAGACATTATTTGACAAAGCCAACATCAGAATCATCAAGAGGAGATCGAGGGGACAACAGGTGACACCCTGGGCCCACAGGGAGGGGGTCGCCCGACCCCTCTTTGGTGGGACCCAGGTGTGCCACCTAGTCCACCGACATAAGGGACCCCTGTGGACACTGCTGGTGGGCCCAGAGGCCCAGAAGTGGGGTCGCCCGACCCCACATCAAAGGCGGTTCCAGGGTCGGTGGCCTCCCACCGACCTTCCCCACATGTCCCACATGTTGATTTGCCCCTGCCGTTGATCAAATGGCGGTTGTGAGGTCGGTTTGATCCAAGGGTGGAGAGATGATGTCACGCGGATCGATGACGTGGCGATGGAGTAACCCCTACTCCATCTCCCTCTATAAAAGGCAGCCTCCACCCTTCATTTCAAGTGTGCAATTCCAAGGCCAAGTGCATTACAAGTTCCAAGAATACAAGTAGAGTAGTAGTTAGTCTAGAGTGGGAGTTAGAGTCGAGTCGAGCGAAGCTCGGGGTCTCCGGAGTCGTCTTCTGGAGAGTCTGGTATAGCTCTTGTACCTTTCTACTTTTGTAAGACTTTCCTTTTATTAATATATTATTCTTACTTTACTTTACTGAGTTCTTACTTAGTGCAAGTCTTTTAGTCTTGTTGTGCATTTACTTTAGTAATATAGTTGTCTTAGTGAAGTTAGTGACCTGTAACCACTCCTGTGTGTGCATCATCGTCCTATCTTGTATAGGAGCTCTAGCTAGCTGCAACTAGTTAGAGTTGTAGGATTAAGTGTGAGCGTGGTGCTCATACTTAAGATTACCTTTGATTACCGCTGGCTTGAACGGAAAGTAGGAGCGCACTCCCTAGTAGGTGACAGATCGTGGGCGGCATTAGGTTCTCCTCACGTACAGGCTAGTTCTTAAAAGGTAAGGCGTCCATAAGCCCAATAGTCGCTTTCGGTAAGGGGTTAGGTGAAAAACCTTCTAAGCGTCTTACCAGCTCGGCTATCCCTCGCACACAGTTAGTAAGGCTCTAGCGTAGTTAAGGCAATTATCTATTAAAGTAAGTCACAGACGTTAAGTTAGATACATAGGAGTCCTTTACTCACTCGTTGTCCTCCCACCTAGCTAACTCTACCATTTACCTTTAGCATAGGACCTTGGATTCACCACTACCCTTCCTATTCGTTATTTACCACCCTTATTCACTAGTTGATACTAGCCAACTCAAGGAATCTCATTCCCCTTTTTGTTAAACACACTTAGCCGCTTTCCCTTGGGAAAATATAAATTACGATACCTTGGAATACTCCTTGGTGAAGTGCTACAGCGGTACATTCTGTGCGCTTGCGGAATTATCCAATAGTAAATAGAGTTACCCTACCAGGGCACTTCTGGCGCCGTCGCCGATATCCGGTGGTTGCGTTAAGAAGTGTCAACAAGGAATCGTAAGTTCGTGCATGCATCATGATGTATTAACTGGTTAAGTTCCTGCCTACTTGTTGGGTTGGGTGAATAGAATCAATCCCATTCTTGCTAACCTTTAAGGTCTCTCTTACTAATCTAAACTTACCCTCCACAGGATGGCTCGTCAGAAGCAGACCCCGCGTAAGAGGACAGGTCCAAAAGGAGTTCCCCGACATCAGCTGGCTCCGCGCAGCGATCAAGCCAGTAGTAGCCGTTCACCGCCTCAGCTGGAGGTGGACAGGTTGTCCGCCGAGTTGACTGAGGTGATGAGAGAAAGAATGTACAATGTTATGGAGATCGGCAAACTCAAAACTCAACTAGCCAAAGAAAAACAAGCTACGGAGAACTGTGAGGCCGTGTTGTCCCGTATGGTGGAGGAGAGGAATGCCGCCATTGCCCGAGAGGAAGAAGCTAGGAGCACACACAGGCATGAGCTGACTAGGATGAATGCGAAGCTGGGCAAGGCCAGGTATCTTAAGGATTTGTACGTGAAGATGGCGGCCACGGTCACCGCGCAGCGGGATGTCGCGTGGCAGCGTGAGGACCAGCTCCAGTTAGAGAAGCTGGAGCTGGCACATCACTTAGATACCGTCAATGACTTGGCAATGCAATATCGTGATATTGCATTTGACCTGTATCATCAGCTCCACCCACCTCCAGGCGAAGGAGAGATGGATACGGATGGCGAGTTGGCAGACGATGGGGAACCCGATCCAGGCCTCAGTGATGAAGAGGAGTCCGACCCTGATGACAACAACCCAGGGGGTAATCAGGATGATGGCAATGACGACCCGGGCTACAGCTCTGGCCACACCGATTAGTTCGATGGAACCGCGGGCAACGTCGTTGTAGGAGTCCTAGCTTGCCGTAGTGGGGTCGGGTTTGTAATATAAGTTTTCTTTTGGTTTGAGAATTTGTACTTGTTTGTTCTTGGTGTGTTGAATTAATGTTTAATGAATAAATGGAAGAATGTAAGATATGTTCTACGTTATGAAGTTCATGTGATGACAAGTACCTATGATTCTTGTAGCAGATGCCGATGCGTACACGTGGATCTGATGGAGCTGGGACATCTCAGGGAGGGGATGATATCCCCAACCCTCCACCTGGTCCACCTTCTCTGGCCGAGGCCATTGCTGTTTTGTTGAATGCCACTACCGACAACGCTCGCTTACTGCGCGAGCTAGCACAACGTCAACCACACCCCGCCCCAAACTTCAGGGCACAACACAATGGGGACGGAGAAGCTCGGTACGTGGACTTTACCGAGACAAGGCCCCCGGTTTTCACTAAGGCCGATGAGCCTTTAGAAGCGGATGACTGGCTCCGGACCATGGAGCACAAGTTCAGTTTGATTCAGTGTTCAGAAACTCAGAAGCCCCTGTTTGCAGCTCAGCAGCTTCGGGGAGCTGCAGGTGCCTGGTGGGAGAACTTCCTAGCTATCCAAGCTCCGGGACACCAGGTCACCTGGATAGAGTTCAAGGACGCGTTCCGCGCCCATTATATTCCTGAAGGGCTCATGGCCATGAAGGCCGAAGAGTTTCTCGCCTTGCAGCAGGGCGACAAAAGTGTCATGGAATACGTGGCAAAGTTTAATCATCTCTCTCAATATGACACAGACCATGTGAACACTGACAGAAAAAAGAAAGCTTGCTTCATGCGTGGTCTAAATACTAAACTTCAGACCATGATGACCACCTGCCAAAATGCTACCTTCTATGAGGCGGTAAATATTGCCATCGCCTCCGAGGAAAAGAATAGAAAGCATAAAGAAGCCAAGAAGAAGGCTGCTTTTTCCTCCTTCTCTGGTCGCGGCCAAAAGCGCCAGAGAATCATTTATCATCCGCAGGGCCACGGACGTTTCCAAGCGCCGTCACCTTATCGTGGTCCTTTCTCCCCTCCACAGTATAGACCAGGGCAGCAGGTATACCCTCGACCTACTGCCATCGCTCTTGCACCACGCCAGCCGAACGCCCCAGGTGTTCGCCCCACTGCTCCGCCCAGCCACAATTACCCTTGTTTCAATTGTGGTAAGCCTGGGCATTTCTCTAAAGAGTGCCCTTTCCCCCGCCAAACCAACCCTACCTTCCAAAGGCCACCTATGGGTCAACCCCAGCCGGGTCAATTCAGGACTGGGATTCAGAAAGGACAACCTGTGCAAAGTGGAAAACCAGCGAAGAAAGTGGGACAAGTCTTCCATACGGAGGTGGAGACGATCCCGGAGGGTCAACCAGTAATGATGGGTACGTTTCCTGTCACGAAACATCCTGCTTTAATGCTTTTCGATTCTGGTGCATCTCATACATTCATCAATCGCACCTTTGTGTTAAAGCATGGCATACCATTGGGGAAACACAAGATCATTTTTATATACAGTCGCCAGGAGGACGATTGAGTTCTAAAGAAATGGTTCACCAGATACCCATCGAATTTGGTGGGCATAATTTTCCCACTAGTATGATTGTTCTTAAAGACCAGGAGATTGATGTCATACTAGGCATGAACTGGATGGCACAACGAGGGGTTGTGCTAGATACTTTGCATCGAACCATTAAAATCCCGTTGCCCAGTGAGAAATCTTATCTCCTAATCCAGTTAGCCACTCCCAAGCGGACAATTGGGCAAGTTCATGCCACTAATGTGTCGGCAGTTAAAGAAATCCCGGTAGTTCGAGATTTTCCGGATGTATTTCCTGAAGACCTACCAGGTCTGCCTCCGGACCGGGATGTACAATTCAGTATAGAATTGAAACCAGGGACAGCCCCAATATCTCGAAGGGCCTACAGAATGGCACCGAAAGAGCTGGCCGAATTAAAAACCCAATTACAAGAGCTGTTGCAGAAAGGTTTTATTCAGCCCAGTTCTTCTCCATGGGGTTGCCCAGCCTTGTTTGTGAAAAAGAAAGATCAAACATTAAGGCTGTGTGTCGACTATCGTCCCCTAAATGAGGTGACGATTAAGAACAAGTACCCATTGCCCCGTATTGACTTACTATTCGACTAGTTGGCCGGGGCTAAAGTGTTCTCAAAAATTGATTTGAGATCAGGGTACCACCAAATTAAAATTAGGCCGGAGGATGTGCCCAAGACAGCTTTTACAACCCGTTACGGGCTGTATGAATACTTGGTGATGTCCTTTGGGTTGACCAACGCACCGGCCCATTTCATGTACCTGATGAACTCTGTCTTCATGCCAGAACTAGACAAATTTGTGGTCGTCTTTATTGATGACATCTTAATCTATTCCAAGACTAAGAAAGAACATGCTGAACATTTGCGAATCGTGCTAACCCGTCTTAGGGAGCATCAACTATATGCCAAGTTCAGCAAATGTGAGTTCTGGCTGGACAAAGTCCATTTCCTGGGTCACGTGTTATCAGCGGAGGGAGTCGCTGTAGACCCAGGCAAGGTAGAAGATGTGTTGAATTGGAAACCCCCGACTACGGTACATGAGGTCCGTAGTTTTCTGGGTTTGGCGGGATATTACCGTCGTTTTATCCCGGACTTTTCAAGAGTCGCCAAACCAATCACGACCTTGCTCAAAAATCAAACAAAATTTGTTTGGTCACCTCAATGTGAGCAAGCCTTTCAGACTCTGAAAAGATTATTGACAACTGCACCTGTCTTAGCCCAGCCAGACATTGAAAAACCCTTTGATGTGTATTGTGACGCATCAGGGATAGGGATAGGCTGCGTGCTAATGCACGAGGGTCGTGTAATTGCCTATGCTTCCAGACAGCTCAAACCACATGAAGAGAATTACCCGACCCATGATCTAGAACTAGCCGCCGTGGTACATGCATTAAAGATCTGGCGTCATTATCTGTTGGGGAACACATGTCATCTATACACCGATCACAAAAGCTTGAAGTATATCTTTACTCAAGCTGAGCTTAATATACGCCAGCGAAGGTGGCTAGAATTAATTAAAGATTACGACCTTGAGGTGCATTATCACCCTGGTAAGGCAAATGTAGTAGCTGATGCCCTCAGTCGTAAGGCTCACTGTAATTGCTTAACAGTGACGCCTAGGGATATAACTTTGTGCCAAGAGCTAGAGAACTTGGGGATAGAAATGATTTCCCAGGGAAGCCTTGCCAATCTAAAGATTGATTTCAATCTCGAAGCTCAAATCATAGAGGCACAAAAAGTAGACAAAGGCATGAAACATCTTAAAGAGAAGATTTCTAATAGAGCACCCACAGACTTTAAGGTGGATGATGCGGGAGTAATCTGGTTCAAGAACCGGTTAGTGGTTCCAAAGGTACCTGAGCTACGTCAACGAATCCTGGAGGAAGCTCACACCACGAGGTATTCTATTCATCCGGGAAGCAATAAGATGTATCAGGACTTAAAGCAAAGGTTTTGGTGGACAAAAATGAAGATAGAGATAGCTCGCTATGTGGCCCAATGTGACACCTGTCAAAAGGTCAAAGCTATTCATCTCAAGTCCGCTGGGGAGTTGCAACCTTTGCCTATCCCCGCATGGAAATGGGATGATATTAGTATGGATTTCATAGTGGGGTTGCCCAAGACAGCCAAAGGCTTTGATTCAATTTGGGTCATCGTAGATCGTCTCACCAAAACAGCACACTTTTTACCTGTAAAGAAATCATATCATACTTCCACCTATGCTCAGGTCTATTTTGATCGTATCCTAAGTCTGCATGGGGTGCCAAAGACAATAGTGTCGGATCGAGGCACACAATTTGTCTCCCAATTCTGGAAATGTTTACACGAGTCCTTGGGCACTAAACTTTTGTACAGCACAGCCTACCACCCTCAAACAGGTGGGCAGACTGAAAGGGTGAATCAAACTCTAGAAGATCTATTAAGATCTTGTGCCCTGAATTTTCCAGATAAGTGGGATGACTGTTTGCCTCTGGCAGAGTTTTCTTACAACAATAGCTACCAAGAGAGCATCAAGATGGCTCCCTTTGAGGCACTATATGGCCGTCGATGTCGAACTCCGCTACACTGGTCGGAACCCGGAGAAAGATGGTTCTTCGGGGTTGACTTAGTGAAAGAGACTGAGAACAAAGTACGACAAATCCAAAATAACTTGAAGGTTGCTCAGTCCCGACAGAAGAGTTATGCCGATAAAAGGCGTCGACCGTTAAAGTTCGCCAAAGGTGATCATGTGTATTTGAAAGTATCCCCAAGGAAAGGAGTAAATCATTTTGGTGTTAAAGGCAAGTTAGCGCCCCGTTACATTTGTCCATTTCCAATTATTGACCGATGTGGACAGGTAGCTTACCGCCTTAAACTGCCCGAACGATTATCCGGGGTACATAATGTGTTCCATGTGTATCAACTGAAGAAGTGTCTTCAGGTACCAGACCAAGTTCAAGATATCGAAGATGTAGAACTTGAACCAGATCTAACTTATTCAGAATATCCTATCCAAGTACTGGGTCAAAGAAATAGAGTTACTCGAAGAACAACTACCAAGTGGTACAAGATACAGTGGAGCCAGCACTCTGAAGAAGAAGCCACGTGGGAATCTGAAGATTACCTAATGGAGAATTTCCCTGAGTTCCACGCTTCTCTTCAGGACAACAACTGATATATAAGAAGTGTACTCTAGTGGAGAAAAAGAGTAGCCAAAGCCATGTACTTTGTGTACACATATGTTTATAATTGAGTAATCTTCCCCAGCTTCTTGCTTTATGGGAAAATTGAAGATGACAGAGTTTTGACAAATTTCCTTTTCCATTACTTACCCTAAGGTTTTAAATCTCAGGGACGAGATTTCTTTAAGGGGGAAAGGCTGTAACATCCCCGATGTTACGGTTACTAAAAACGGATCATGTTATCACATGCATTGCAAAGCATGTTTGTTAAGCACATTATTATGCATCAACTTAAAACAAGTTTATTTTGATTCCTTGTGCTTAGGGAAGTAGAATGTGCTTATGTTGTGTGTTGATGCTTGTGTGGTTGCTAAAACCCTAGGGTGGAAGTTTTCCGAAAAGCTAAGGGGGGGAACCCTGATTTTTGGAACCCTAGATTTGCCCCCTTTTGCACAACTTGAAAACTAAGCAAAATTTGAGGTTGAGTTCAAAAGCAAAGTTGTAGATCTTGTCAAGATGTACAACTTTGGTGTTTTGAGTTTTTGAAGTTTCAATACAAAATTCAAAGTAATTTTGAAAATACAGATTTCCAGAAAGTGTCCCCTTTTCCAAATTAAACCTCCAATTCAAAATACATTTGGAATTTTTAAAAGTGGTCAACATGAAAGTTGTAGAGCACAAAAAGTTGAGCAACTTTCATGTTGGGAGTGTTTCAAGTTGTTATGCAAAATCAAAAGTAATTTTGGAAATCCTGTTTTGTCCCCAATTCAAAAATTTGAATTTCATTGATTTGAGTCGAATTTCAAAACTGTTTGGCCAAATTGGCTACTTTCCACTCGGAATCAGCTCTGGTCACCAAAAGATGATTTGTAGCTTACAAAATTTGGCACAACTTTTGTTTTGGTGGAAATTTGACTTTAGTTCAAGTTTTGGTCGGATTTCGCAAAAAGACAAACTGAGTGGATGTGGCCTGCTACAGTGTTCGGTAGGGGGGGTGCTCTGCCGCCGCGGCAGAGCCGCCTCCGCGCGCAACGCCACGCAGCTGGCCACACAGCTGCTTGCTGCTGTGCTTCGCGCGGACGGCCTCATCCACAACCCCTGTTCCGCCGCATGGATAAAGCCTCGGACGGCCGGAGTTTTCTTTACCTCTCTTTGAACCTCACCGCCGACCACCACCACCCGCCGCCAAAATTCGTCTTCCCCGTTGCCGTTCCAAGTCAATTGAGCACGCCAGCAGCTCCGCCTTGAGCTCCGCCACCGATTGCACTCCCTAGCGCGAGCTCTAGTCTCCCATAAGCCACAACCGAGCCATTCTCCTTCGACGCCGGCCGGAGCACCACCGCCAAGCACTTCACAGCGGCCAGCTCATCTCAGGGCTCCTCAGCCATCGCTTGCTACCTTGCCGAAGTCGCGGTGAGCTCTTGGTACTCCTACGCCCTTTCCCTCGCTCTCTACCAGCTCTGGATGCTCGAGGTTCTGCACCGAGCTGCTTCCGGCCGCCGGAGCCATGGCCGGGTGGCTCAGGAGCTCCTCGTGACCATGTTGAGCATGCTAGGCCGCTCAGGGGGTCGCGGCGAACCTAGTGGAGCAATTGGTTAGCGCTGGGGAGGGCTCATCGGCGCTGGGCGATCGCCGGAGCAGTGCGGCGCGAGGAAGAAGACGGAACTGACGGGCGGGACCCGCCCGTCAGTGTCCGCGTGAGGGGAGGGGGCAGCGCGCGCCATCCGCTCGGACCGAGCGCTCGGGCCAGAGTGGGCCGCGTCCAAGCAGGCCCCAGCGCACAGTGCCCTTTTTCTTTTTCCTTTTTGTTTAAAAGTGTTTGATGTTTGATTTCAAATAGTAAATTCTGTGCTGATCCAAAAATCATGAGAATTTTTGTATAGCTTCCATAAAATGTTTAGAGCATAAGAAAAATACTAGGTATTGTTTTTCTGGTAGTTTGCATGTCTATAAAAATTGGCTCTTTAATTAGTGAATAAAACTTCTAGGAATTTTAGTAATTTATTAGCATGTCCAAAAATCACCAAAAATTGTGGGGAGCCTCTGAATATTATTCCCTCGCTCCACACAAAATTTGGTGGCATTTGCATAATGTTTGGTTAAAATATTAATAAACCCTTATTTAGTACTTAAGTAATAATTCCAAAATAATTAAACAATAATTAGTAAAATCCTCATCATTAGGGTTTGAGTGATTTTGGGATTTTGTGATGACCTGAGGTCATTAACCCTAATGACCCTTGGCATTTAATTATTGTTTGGCCTTAATGCTTAATTGCTGTCATTAGTAATTAATTAAGAATTAATTAAGATAAAAGGATTAATTATTAGTTAATTTAAGATAATTACAAATTAAAAGAAGTCTTAGGTTATAGATGCAACCTCTTGGGTAAAAACAATTTTATTTGTGGTTTATTCTGTATTGCACCAAGAAGGCAAGTTGTACTCGACTTAATCCTTCTTGCATAATTGTCATACGCATATCATGAGCATTCATCATTTTGCGTATAGTATCCGTGACCGAAGGAGCGCCCGTTGAACCAAACCCCGAGGTCGGTGCTCCGTTCGAGGAAGTCGGATCCGAGACTTGGGAAGTCTCCGAGGGTCCCTCTCTGCCCTGCAACCAAGGCAAGCCCCGGATGCATTAACCCCTCCTTGAATGTTTTAAATCTTTTATCACTTATGAATTGAAAATGCTGCATTAGTTAGTTGATAATTGGGTTAACCTACTTGCTGCATTTACTACCTTGATATCTGTTATCCTGTCCTTGACACCTGTTCATTTTAAAACTGCGTAGTGATGCTTAGCCCTGCTACTAGATAGGTTTTCAAATAAGAAAGTTTGAAGGGTTGTTGTGGAATACATTTATGATCAATGATGTTTTAATCTGAGACCGGTCGGTGGACTTGCTTTAAGAATGGAGCCTTAAAGTAGTGTCTCCAACTGTGTCGGTTAAGGACTGGTCCGTTGATGGCCCGCTGGGTTGAGAATTTATAGTACTAGCCACTTGCCCTCGGTAAGCCCGGTCCTGTGATCCCTCGACGCGAACAGCTACTCGTGCACTGGGAGTGGAAAGATGGCGAGAGTAGTGTGTACCCACCTTTCGGATCTGGGATGACCAGAAAACATCTAGATCGGCTGTAGGACGGTGGAGTACTGTGCTCTCGGGTGCCGCGAACCTGGTCAAATTTGGGGAGAGCTTGATTTGGGTTGACATATGCAAGTTTTGGTTCTACATATGTCGGGTGGTTAGGAACTCCAGCTGGATTGCTAAGCGGTTCGAATCGTCGTTGCTCCCCAATTGGGAGACTCAATCCACTGCCCCTCATCGTAGTTAATTATGCAACTAATTGGTAAAATGAGAAAGGGGAAATGTCTCATGAGGTTCGGATCCCAATTCCCGGACTCATAGCGACATGAAGCTATGGCCATCGAATAAATAATACTTTATTTTAGGACTAGAAACTCACAGACTCGTCTGTGGGGAAACAACAAGGTAGACTGTCCTCGAACTCCTCGGCCTCGACGGGAGAGGAATTCGCAGGTAAAACTTGAAAGTAAGGATGCACTATTAGTAAGCTTTTTAGCAAAACACTTTGGCTCCTTGCTCAGCCACTCCTTGTTTACCCTAAGCCTGCATTCCTAAGTTCTCCTCTTTTTCCACCGGGTAAGTCTTGTTGAGTACTCCCGTACTCAGGGTTTTCCAACCCCCTGTTGCAGGTGATTCTCAGGAGCCGACTTGTTTCGGACCGTGTTGTGTGACTGTCGTCGAGGTTGACGACGAAGAAGAGTGAGCGTGACCCATGGGCAGGGTCTGTAAATTTGTAATCTCGGTACTAAAGTTTAAGTTGCTCCGCTGGACCTGGTTTGTAATAACACTCTACTATTTGGAAGAACTCCTTTTGTAAAATAAGTTATGTAATACTTCCGCTGTTTTACTCTGAAATATTATTTGGTCGTATGCCGTTTGTGGTTCTGCAATGTCTTCGCAACGAATGATCCTGGTGTTAAGGTGGCCACTTGCTATCCTGTAAGGGCGAGAAGAAGAAGTTCTCGTTAATTGACCATCACCAGTGGTCAGGACGAGCCGGCTTGGCACGCCACAGGTAGCAGTGGAATGAGCATCCAGCGATGCTCATCGGACTTCTAAAGTGGGAGGATCCCCAGCATCGCCGTCAGAGGTCCTTAGGACAATGACAGGTGCCGGTGGGCCCAAACACTTAGGGGGTTCTGCCACAGCTGGTATCAGAGCATTCGTTGCTAAGATGACTGCTGAACCTCTTGAAAGACTTCAAAATTCCTTTGGATCCAATACTATAAACTGGTCTACTTTGAGTCCAAGTGCTTAGTCCTTACTTACCCTATCTATAGGCTTCCTTAGAATTTTTTGAAGTGGTTTGGAGGAGCAACATAGAGTATTGCCCTATGTTGTAAAAATTTAAAGTAATATCGTTGCAAATCGTTGGTAGGAATCGTAAGTTCGTGCATGCATCATGATGTATTAACTGGTTAAGTTCCTTCCTACTTGTTGGGTTGGGTGAATAGAATCAATCCCATTCTTGCTAACCTTTAAGGTCTCTCTTACTAATCTAAACTTACCCTCCACAGGATGGCTCGTCAGAAGCAGACCCCGCGTAAGAGGACAGGTCCAAAAGGAGTTCCCCGACATCAGCTGGCTCCGCGCAGCGATCAAGCCAGTAGTAGCCGTTCACCGCCTCAGCTGGAGGTGGACAGGTTGTCCGCCGAGTTGACTGAGGTGATGAGAGAAAGAATGTACAATGTTATGGAGATCGGCAAACTCAAAACTCAACTAGCCAAAGAAAAACAAGCTACGGAGAACTATGAGGCCGTGTTGTCCCGTATGGTGGAGGAGAGGAATGCCGCCATTGCCCGAGAGGAAGAAGCTAGGAGCACACACAGGCATGAGCTGACTAGGATGAATGCGAAGCTGGGCAAGGCCAGGTATCTTAAGGATTTGTACGTGAAGATGGCGACCACGGTCACCGCGCAGCGGGATGTCGCGTGGCAGCGTGAGGACCAGCTCCAGTTAGAGAAGCTGGAGCTGGCACATCACTTAGATACCGTCAATGACTTGGCAATGCAATATCGTGATATTGCATTTGACCTGTATCATCAGCTCCACCCACCTCCAGGCGAAGGAGAGATGGATACGGATGGCGAGTTGGCAGACGATGGGGAACCCGATCCAGGCCTCAGTGATGAAGAGGAGTCCGACCCTGATGACAACAACCCAGGGGGTAATCAGGATGATGGCAATGACGACCCGGGCTACAGCTCTGGCCACACCGATTAGTTCGGTGGAACCGCGGGCAACGTCGTTGTAGGAGTCCTAGCTTGCCGTAGTGGGGTCGGGTTTGTAATATAAGTTTTCTTTTGGTTTGAGAAGTTGTACTTGTTTGTTCCTGGTGTGTTGAATTAATGTTTAATGAATAAATGGAAGAATGTAAGATATGTTCTACGTTATGAAGTTCATGTGATGACAAGTACCTATGATTCTTGTAGCAGATGCCGATGCGTACACGCGGATCTGATGGAGCTGGGACATCTCAGGGAGGGGATGATATCCCCAACCCTCCACCTGGTCCACCTTCTCTGGCCGAGGCCATTGCTGTTTTGTTGAATGCCACTACCGACAACGCTCGCTTACTGCGCGAGCTAGCACAACGTCAACCACACCCTGCCCCAAACTTCAGGGCACAACACAATGGGGACGGAGAAGCTCGGTACGTGGACTTTACCGAGACAAGGCCCCCGGTTTTCACTAAGGCCGATGAGCCTTTAGAAGCGGATGACTGGCTCCGGACCATGGAGCACAAGTTCAGTTTGATTCAGTGTTCAGAAACTCAGAAGCCCCTGTTTGCAGCTCAGCAGCTTCGGGGAGCTGCAGGTGCCTGGTGGGAGAACTTCCTAGCTATCCAAGCTCCGGGACACCAGGTCACCTGGACCGAGTTCAAGGACGCGTTCCGCGCCCATTATATTCCTGAAGGGCTCATGGCCATGAAGGCCGAAGAGTTTCTCGCCTTGCAGCAGGGCGACAAAAGTGTCATGGAATACGTGGCAAAGTTTAATCATCTCTCTCAATATGACACAGACCATGTGAACACTGACAGAAAAAAGAAAGCTTGCTTCATGCGTGGTCTAAATACTAAACTTCAGACCATGATGACCACCTGCCAAAATGCTACCTTCTATGAGGCGGTAAATATTGCCATCGCCTCCGAGGAAAAGAATAGAAAGCATAAAGAAGCCAAGAAGAAGGCTGCTTTTTCCTCCTTCTCTGGTCGCGGCCAAAAGCGCCAGAGAATCATTTATCATCCGCAGGGCCACGGACGTTTCCAAGCGCCGTCACCTTATCGTGGTCCTTTCTCCCCTCCACAGTATAGACCAGGGCAGCAGGTATACCCTCGACCTACTGCCATCGCTCTTGCACCACGCCAGCCGAACGCCCCAGGTGTTCGCCCCACTGCTCCGCCCAGCCACAATTACCCTTGTTTCAATTGTGGTAAGCCTGGGCATTTCTCTAAAGAGTGCCCTTTCCCCCGCCAAACCAACCCTACCTTCCAAAGGCCACCTATGGGTCAACCCCAGCCGGGTCAATTCAGGACTGGGATTCAGAAAGGACAACCTGTGCAAAGTGGAAAACCAGCGAAGAAAGTGGGACAAGTCTTCCATACGGAGGTGGAGACGATCCCGGAGGGTGAACCAGTAATGATGGGTACGTTTCCTGTCGCGAAACATCCTGCTTTAATGCTTTTCGATTCTGGTGCATCTCATCCATTCATCAATCGCACCTTTGTGTTAAAGCATGGCATACCATTGGGGAAACACAAGATCATTTTTATATACAGTCGCCAGGAGGACGACTGAGTTCTAAAGAAATGGTTCACCAGATACCCATCGAATTTGGTGGGCATAATTTTCCCACTAGTATGATTGTTCTTAAAGACCAGGAGATTGATGTCATACTAGGCATGAACTGGATGGCACAACGAGGGGTTGTGCTAGATACTTTGCATCGAACCATTAAAATCCCATTGCCCAGTGAGAAATCTTATCTCCTAATCCAGTTAGCCACTCCCAAGCGGACAATTGGGCAAGTTCATGCCACTAATGTGTCGGCAGTTAAATAAATCCCGGTAGTTCGAGATTTTCCGGATGTATTTCCTGAAGACCTACCAGGTCTGCCTCCGGACCGGGATGTACAATTCAGTATAGAATTGAAACCAGGGACAACCCCAATATCTCGAAGGGCCTACAGAATGGCACCGAAAGAGCTGGCCGAATTAAAAACCCAATTACAAGAGCTGTTGCATAAAGGTTTTATTCAGCCCAGTTCTTCTCCATGGGGTTGCCCAGCCTTGTTTGTGAAAAAGAAAGATCAAACATTAAGGCTGTGTGTCGACTATCGTCCCCTAAATGAGGTGACGATTAAGAACAAGTACCCATTGCCCCGTATTGACTTACTATTCGACCAGTTGGCCGGGGCTAAAGTGTTCTCAAAAATTGATTTGAGATCAGGGTACCACCAAATTAAAATTAGGCCGGAGGATGTGCCCAAGACAGCTTTTACAACCCGTTACGGGCTGTATGAATACTTGGTGATGTCCTTTGGGTTGACCAACGCACCGGCCCATTTCATGTACCTGATGAACTCTGTCTTCATGCCAGAACTAGACAAATTTGTGGTCGTCTTTATTGATGACATCTTAATCTATTCCAAGACTAAGAAAGGACATGCTGAACATTTGCGAATCGTGCTAACCCGTCTTAGGGAGCATCAACTATATGCCAAGTTCAGCAAATGTGAGTTCTGGCTGGACAAAGTCCATTTCCTGGGTCACGTGTTATCAGTGGAGGGAGTCGCTGTAGACCCAGGCAGGGTAGAAGATGTGTTGAATTGGAAACCCCCGACTACGGTACATGAGGTCCGTAGTTTTCTGGGTATGGCGGGATATTACCGTCGTTTTATCCTGGACTTTTCAAGAGTCGCCAAACCAATCACGACCTTGCTCAAAAATCAAACAAAATTTGTTTGGTCACCTCAATGTGAGCAAGCCTTTCAGACTCTGAAAAGATTATTGACAACTGCACCTGTCTTAGCCCAGCCAGACATTGAAAAACCCTTTGATGTGTATTGTGACGCATCAGGGATAGGGATAGGCTGCGTGCTAATGCAGGAGGGTCGTGTAATTGCCTATGCTTCCAGACAGCTCAAACCACATGAAGAGAATTACCCGACCCATGATCTAGAACTAGCCGCCGTGGTACATGCATTAAAGATCTGGCGTCATTATCTGTTGGGGAACACATGTCATCTATACACCGATCACAAAAGCTTGAAGTATATCTTTACTCAAGCTGAGCTTAATATACGCCAGCGAAGGTGGCTAGAATTAATTAAAGATTACGACCTTGAGGTGCATTATCACCCTGGTAAGGCAAATGTAGTAGCTGATGCCCTCAGTCGTAAGGCTCACTGTAATTGCTTAACAGTGACGCCTAGGGATATAACTTTGTGCCAAGAGCTAGAGAACTTGGGGATAGAAATGATTTCCCAGGGAAGCCTTGCCAATCTAAAGATTGATTTCAATCTCGAAGCTCAAATCATAGAGGCACAAAAAGTAGACAAAGGCATGAAACATCTTAAAGAGAAGATTTCTAATAGAGCACCCACAGACTTTAAGGTGGATGATGCGGGAGTAATCTGGTTCAAGAACCGGTTAGTGGTTCCAAAGGTACCTGAGCTACGTCAACGAATCCTGGAGGAAGCTCATACCACGAGGTATTCTATTCATCCGGGAAGCAATAAGATGTATCAGGACTTAAAGCAAAGGTTTTGGTGGACAAAAATGAAGATAGAGATAGCTCGCTATGTGGCCCAATGTGACACCTGTCGAAAGGTCAAAGCTATTCATCTCAAGTCCGCTGGGGAGTTGCAACCTTTGCCTATCCCCGCATGGAAATGGGATGATATTAGTATGGATTTCATAGTGGGGTTGCCCAAGACAGCCAAAGGCTTTGATTCAATTTGGGTCATCGTAGATCGTCTCACCAAAACAGCACACTTTTTACCTGTAAAGAAATCGTATCATACTTCCACCTATGCTCAGGTCTATTTTGATCGTATCCTAAGTCTGCATGGGGTGCCAAAGACAATAGTGTCGGATCGAGGCACACAATTTGTCTCCCAATTCTGGAAATGTTTACACGAGTCCTTGGGCACTAAACTTTTGTACAGCACAGCCTACCACCCTCAAACAGGTGGGCAGACTGAAAGGGTGAATCAAACTCTAGAAGATCTATTAAGAACTTGTGCCCTGAATTTTCCAGATAAGTGGGATGACTGTTTGCCTCTGGCAGAGTTTTCTTACAACAATAGCTACCAAGAGAGCATCAAGATGGCTCCCTTTGAGGCACTATATGGACGTCGATGTCGAACTCCGCTACACTGGTCGGAACCCGGAGAAAGATGGTTCTTCGGGGTTGACTTAGTGAAAGAGACTGAGAACAAAGTACGACAAATCCAAAATAACTTGAAGGTTGCTCAGTCCCGACAGAAGAGTTATGCCGATAAAAGGCGTCGACCGTTAAAGTTCACCAAAGGTGATCATGTGTATTTGAAAGTATCCCCAATGAGAGGAGTAAATCGTTTTGGTGTTAAAGGCAAGTTAGCGCCCCGTTACATTGGTCCATTTCCAATTATTGACCGATGTGGATAGGTAGCTTACCGCCTTAAACTGCCCGAACGATTATCCGGGGTACATAATGTGTTCCATGTGTCTCAACTGAAGAAGTGTCTTCGGGTACCAGACCAAGTTCAAGATATTGAAGATGTAGAACTTGAACCAGATCTAACTTATTCGGAATATCCTATCCAAGTACTGGATCAAAGAAATAGAGTTACTCGAAGAACAACTACCAAGTGGTACAAGATACAGTGGAGCCAGCACTCTGAAGAAGAAGCCACGTGGGAATCTGAAGATTACCTGATGGAGAATTTCCCTGAGTTCCACGCTTCTCTTCAGGACAACAACTGATATATAAGAAGTGTACTCTAGTGGAGAAAAAGAGTAGCCAAAGCCATGTACTTTGTGTACACATATGTTTATAATTGAGTAATCTTCCCCAGCTTCTTGCTTTCTGGTAGTTTGCATGTCTATAAAAATTGGCTCTTTAATTAGTGAATAAAACTTCTAGGAATTTTAGTAATTTATTAGGATGTCCAAAAATCACCAAAAATTGTGGGGAGCCTCTGAATATTATTCCCTGGCTCCACACAAAATTTGGTGGCATTTGGATAATGTTTGATTAAAATATTAATAAACCCTTATTTAGTACTTAAGTAATAATTCCAAAATAATTAAACAATAATTAGTAAAATCCTCATCATTAGGGTTTGAGTGATTTTGGGATTTTGTGATGACTTGAGGTCATTAACCCTAATGACCCTTGGCATTTAATTATTGTTTGGCCTTAATGCTTAATTGCTGTCATTAGTAATTAATTAAGACTTAATTAAGATAAAAGGATTAATTATTAGTTAATTTAAGATAATTATAGATTAAAAGAAGTCTTAGGTTATAGACGCAACCTCTTGGGTAAAAACAATTTTATTTGTGGTTTATTCTGTATTGCACCAAGAAGGCAAGTTGTACTCGACTTAATCCTTCTTGCATAATTGTCATACACATATCATGAGCATTCATCATTTTGCGTATAGTATCCGTGACCGAAGGAGCGCCCGTTGAACCAAACCCCGAGGTCGGTGCTCCGTTCGAGGAAGTCGGATCCGAGACTTGGGAAGTCTCCGAGGGTCCCTCTCTGCCCTGCAACCAAGGCAAGCCCCGGATGCATTAACCCCTCCTTGAATGTTTTAAATCTTTTATCACTTATGAATTGAAAATGCTGCATTAGCTAGTTGATAATTGGGTTAACCTACTTGCTGCATTTACTACCTTGATATCTGTTATCCTGTCCTTGACACCTGTTCATTTTAAAACTGCGTAGTGATGCTTAGCCCTGCTACTAGATAGGTTTTCAAATAAGAAAGTTTGAAGGGTTGTTGTGGAATACATTTATGATCAATGATGTTTTAATCTGAGACCGGTCGGTGGACTTGCTTTAAGAATGGAGTCTTAAAGTAGTGTCTCCAACTGTGTCGGTTAAGGACCGGTCCGTTGATGGCCCGCTGGGTTGAGAATTTATAGTACTAGCCACTTGCCCTCGGTAAGCCCGGTCTTGTGATCCCTCGACGCGAACAGCTACTCGCGCACTGGGAGTGGAAAGATGGCGAGAGTAGTGTGTACCCACCTTACGGATCTGGGATGACCGGAAAACATCTAGATCGGCTGTAGGACGGTGGAGTACTGTGCTCTCAGGTGCCGCGAACCTGGTCAAATTTCGGGAGAGCTTGATTTGGGTTGACATATGCAAGTTTTGGTTCTACATATGTTGGGTGGTTAGGAACTCCAGCTGGATTGCTAAGCGGTTCGAATCGTCGTTGCTCCCCGATTGGGAGACTCAATCCACTGCCCCTCATCGTAGTTAATTATGCAACTAATTGGTAAAATGAGAAAGGGGAAATGTCTCATGAGGTTCGGATCCCAATTCCCGGACTCATAGCGACATGAAGCTATGGCCATCGAATAAATAATACTTTATTTTAGGACTAGAAACTCACAGACTCGTCTGTGGGGAAACAACTAGGTAGACTGTCCTCGAACTCCTCGGCCTCGATGGGAGAGGAATTCACAGGTAAAACTTGAAAGTAAGGATGCACTATTAGTAAGCTTTTTAGCAAAACACTTTGGCTCCTTGCTCAGCCACTCCTTGTTTACCCTAAGCCTGCATTCCTAAGTTCTCCTCTTTTTCCACCGGGTAAGTCTTGTTGAGTACTCCCGTACTCAGGGTTTTCCAACCCCCTGTTGCAGGTGATTCTCAGGAGCCGACTTGTTTCGGACCCTGTTGTGTGACTGTCGTCGAGGTTGACGACGAAGAAGAGTGAGCGTGACCCATGGGCAGGGTCTGTAAATTTGTAATCTCGGTACTAAAGTTTAAGTTGCTCCACTGGACCTGGTTTGTAATAACACTCTGCTATTTGGAAGAACTCCTTTTGTAAAATAAGTTATGTAATACTTCCGCTGTTTTACTCTGAAATATTATTTTGGTCGTATGCCGTTTGTGGTTCTGCAATGTCTTCACAACGAATGATCCTGGTGTTAAGGTGGCCACTTGCTATCGTGTAAGGGCGAGAAGAAGAAGTTCTCGTTAATTGACCATCACCAGTGGTCAGGACGAGCCGGCTTGGCACGCCGCAGGTAGCAGTGGAATGAGCATCCAACGATGCTCATCGGACTTCTAAAGTGAGAGGATCCCCGGCATCGCCGTCAGAGGTCCTTAGGACAATGACAGGTGCCGGTGGGCCCAAACACTTAGGGGGTTCTGCCACAATCGGCGAAAAGAGATGCCCTGTTGGCAGAACTTAAACAAGTGGAAGAAGCTCTATCCCAAGCTCAACAGGAAGAAAGCCAGCTACCTGAAGTGATCAAGACTCTCGAACAAGAGCGAAACATTCAAGCTCGCAAGGCACTGCAAATGAAGAAGAAGCTGAGGCCAGTAGAGGGCTCTCCCGATGAAGACATGAAGGAGATAGAAGCCGATCAAATTCGTCTGTGCGCCATATCGGCAATCCAGGCTCTGCTAAACATGTGAACTCTTCATCGGTGGCATGTCTTGTTCTTCTCTTTTTAAAAACTCCTGTTTATTTTGGTCTAGCCGCTAGGACTGTTATCGGCCCCCTTTTAAAACATTGAGTCCGGCCCTAGATACACTTTGATCCAGCCGATAGGAATGTTATCGGCACTTAAACTTCTCATGCATCAATCCACATGCTAGGATAATATTTCTTTAAGTACTTGCCATTCAACCCCCTGGGAAATTCAACTCCTTCGAGAGTTTCTAAAATATAGGCATTACCAGGAGCAGATCGATTTATCCGATAGGGACCCTCCCAATTGGGAGACCACTTCCCAAATTTTGAAGTTTTAGTCCCGATCGGTAAGATTGGTTTCCATACTAAGTCTCCATTGGCAAATTCCTTAGTCTTTACCTTTTTATCATACCATGTGGCAACTCTCTTTTATTTTCTTCTATATTCATCAAAGCCCTCAACCGATGCCCTGCATAGTCATCGGCAGTCAGCTGATCTTGAAAAGATAGTCGTCTAGATCCGGTCTTAATCTCCCACGACAACACAGCATCGTGTCCATACACCAACTGATAAGGTGAAACTTTGATTGACCCATGACAAGTCATCCGATATGACCATAAAGCTTCATTTAACAACGTATGCCACTTCCTAGGATTTTCTTCAATCTTCCGCTTGATAAGCTTAATAATTCCTTTGTTAGATGCTTTAGCCTGCCCATTGGCTTGAGCATAATAAGGAGAAGAATTCAACACTTTAATTCCCATACCGATTGCAAATTCATCAAACTCTCCCGATGTGAACATGGTACCCTGATCGATAGTAATTGTTTGAGGAATACCAAATCGATAAATAATATGCTCTTTCACAAAATCAATCATATTGGCCGATGTGACTTTCTTCAAAGGAATAGCTTCAACCCACTTGGTGAAATAATCGGTGGCAACCAAGATAAACTTATGCCCTTGCTTGATGGTGGGTAAATTTGGCCGATTAGATCGATAGCCCATCCCCGAAATGGCCAAGGTTTAATAATAGGATTCATGGCCGATGCGGGTGCCCTCTGAACATTACCAAATTCCTGACATCCTTGACATCCCTTGAAATATTTAAAACAATCTTCAAGTATGGTAGGCCAATAATACCCGTTCCTCCTAATCATCCACTTCATCTTAAAGGCCGACTGATGTGCTCCACACACTCTTTCATGGATTTCTCCCATCAAACTTTTAGCTTCATCATCACTTAAGCACTTAAGAAGAACTCCATCGATTGTTCGATAATATAATTTATCCTCGAGGAGCACATACTTGGTAGCTTGAAACCGAACACGCCTCTCAACCTTCTTAGATGGATCCTTTAAATAATCAATGATTTCTTTTCTCCAATCATCGGCATTTATTGCCGATAACGTATTCAGTATTGGTTGATATCCCGAGGCATGCTGGGAACATGCTCTAATCGGAAATCTTTGAATTCCCTTAACAGTTGCATACTCTTTTCGTAAGAAGTTATCAGGACTTCGCTTCGGCATTCATAGCTCCCAGCCAATTGATTTATAACCAGCATAGAATCCCCGAAGATTTCAACAACATCAGCATGAACTTCTTTCAATAACTCCAACCCTTTGATTAAAGCTTGATACTCGGCTTGATTATTTGTTGACGTGGCAACAATCGGCAAAGAGAACTCATATTTCCTTCCCTGAGGGGAAACTAACACTATGCCGATCCCTGCCCCCCGGTCACAAGTGGATCCATCAAAGAAGAGCGTCCAAGGTACAATTTCCAAAGTCTCCACTGCACCGCGATGTTGAGTCACAAAATCGGCCATAATCTGCCCTTTAACCGTCTTAGCCGATTCGTACCGCAGATCGAATTCCGACAGTGCCAAAATCCACTTACCGATTCTGCCACTCATAATCGGCATGGATAGCATATATCGGACCACGTCATATTTGCATATAACAGTGCATTCGGCCGATAACAAATAGTGCCTCAACTTAATGCATGAGAAATACAGGCATAAACATAATTTTTTAATGGCCGAATACCTGGTCTCGGCATCAATCAATCTTCTACTTAAATAGTAAATCACACGCTCCTTCCCTTGAAATTCTTGAATCAAAGCCGAACCGATGACTATCCCATCGGTAGACAAATATAACCTGAAAGGCTTTCCTTGCTGAGGTGGAACTAAGACTGGAGGATTTGTCAAATAATTTTTGATTTCATCTAGAGCCAACTGTTGCTCTTTCCCCCATATAAACTCCTGATCGGCTTTTAATTTAAGTAAAGGACTAAAAGCACGAATTTTACCAAACAAATTAGAGATAAAACGCCTGATGAAGTTTATTTTGCCGATCAGAGATTGGAGCTCAGTTTTGTTGGTAGGAGCCACTATTTTATTGATAGCATCAATAGATCTCCTACTAATTTCAATTCCCCTTTGATGCACCATGAAACCAAGAAATTGCCCTGCCGATACGCCGAATGCACACTTGTTAGGGTTCATCTTTAGACCATGTTTCCTTGTACATTCTAACACTTTTCGCAGATCGGCAAGATGCCTTGTGAAATCTCCAGACTTAACCACCACATCATCAATATAAATTTCCACTAGCTTGCCAATGAACTCATGAAAGATAAAATTCATAGCCCTCTGATAGGTAGCACCAGCGTTTTTCAAGCCAAAGGTCATGACTATCCACTCGAACAATCCAACATGACCAGGACACCTAAACACAGTCTTTGGAATATCTTCTTCAGCCATGAATAACTGATTATATCCTGCATTGCCATCCATAAAGCTTATGATCCGATGTCCAGCCGCAGCATCAACTAGTAAATCGGCAACAGACATTGGGTAACCATCCATCGGTGTAGCTTTATTGAGATTCCTGAAATCAATGCAAACTCGAAGCTTCCCATTCTTCTTGTAAACTGGAACAACATTGGAAATCCACTCGGCATACCAACATTGCCGAATAAATTTAGCTTCGATGAGTTTGGTTATTTCGGCCTTAATATCAGGAAGAATATTAGGATTACATCGACGAGCTGGCTGTTGATGTGGTCGAAATCCAGACTTGATAGGTAACCGATGTTCAACAATTGATCGGTCTAAACCAGACATCTCAGTATAATCCCAAGCAAAGCAATCTTTATATTCCTTTTACAAATCGGTTAACTGTTGCTTACACCTAGAATTTAACTTAGTGCTAATAAATGTAGGTCTAGGCTCATCTCCATTATCTATATCTACCTCTACTAAATCATCGGCCGATGTAAACCCTTGGCCTAATTTTCCATCATCGGCGAACATATCCATTAAAAATCCTCATCAGAACTGACTGCTTGGGTTAGTGGAATTTCATAATCGACAACTTTGAGGAAATCTTTCTCCCAAGTCTCCCCTGAAATACCCTAGTCCTTTCATAGGTGTCTGCTTCCGCCGAAGCGATGACATAAGAAGAATCTCCCGGGACAATTTCAATCTTGTCACCTACCCACTGGACTAAGCATTGGTGCATCGTTGATGGGATGCAACAATTGGCATAGATCCAGTCTCTCCCTAGTAGCAGATTGTAGGCACCTTTTCCACTGATCATGAAGAATGTTGTCGGCAAGGTTTTGCTGCCGATGGTCAACTCAACACATATTGCCCCTTTAACCGGAGACACATTTCCTTCAAAGTCTTTTAGCATCATATAGGTCTTGGTCATATCCTGATCTCCTTTCCCAAGTTTCTGATAGACTGCATATGGCATGATATTAATAGCAGCCCCACCATCAATTAATATCTTGGTCATCGGCTGCCCATAAACTCTTCCTTTGACGAACAGAGCTTTAAGATGCTGCCTTTCATTATCGGCAGGCTTTTCAAAGATAGCCGTCATGGGATCCAGTGCCAACTGAGCTATCTGGTCAGAAAAATCCAGCTCCTCATCATCACTGGATGGCGCAAGGAACTCCATCGGCAACATAAATACCATGTTAACATCTGCCGATGGCCCTTTTCCCTTAGGATCCGGTTGCTGCTGTTCTCCACACTGGCTAGAATTTTCGCCTTTGTTTAGCTCTTCTCGTCTTTCACGCTGCAGCCGCCATTTCTATGTCCAAGTCAACCCCTCTGGACACCATGGAGGAAGCTGTGGCTGCCTTGCCGATGGGCGACGATTTTCCCTTGACTCCACCCGATAAGTATTAGCATCCCAACAAAATTTGAACTCATCGGGAACCCGTGCGTTAGCCATCTCTTCATGTTCTTCCTGGTTCCTAGGAAAATACGCCACACGATCACCAAGCCTATCATGCACACTGAGCCTGCACCCCAGCCGATCATGAACTGAGGTCCTCCCCCTAATCGGCCCATCAAATCGCCGATCATTATCTTGATAGCGCCGATTGGATCTGTCATACCGATCATAACCATTGCATTCAGGGCAATCCCAAACAGTGGGAAATTTGATGTTCTGTTCCCAGCAATGGATAAAGAATGGGCAGTTCCAATGATCCTTGTGCTGATTCCACTCCTGTCGGCGTCTTTCTTCTTCCTGACGATAATCTTCCTGCTGGCGCCGATACCGATACTCGCGTTTCTACCAAGTCTCCCGATGCCTTCTATGAGTTATCACAATGCCAGATCGAGGAGGCCTTCTTGAGCTATTTCCTTCCTGGATCAAACCATTTCCATTAGCATCGGCAGCAGTGATCTGATGCTGAGGATCCACCGATGCACTTCTTTCAGCCGCGTCTGACATCAAGACCTTGGTCTTTCCCTTAGCATCCAATATGTTTGTTGGGAAAGGATGTTGATCGATCTTCATCGGCTTCTGAGCTTTGGAACTATCAAACTTGATTCTCCCAGATTCTATAGCCGATTGCAGCTGTTGCCTAAAAACCTTGCACTCATTGGTGCTGTGAGAGGTTGCATTGTGCTCCTTGCAGTATTTCATCTTTTTTAATTCTTCGGCCGATGGAATCACATGATTAGGCGACAATTTGATTTGCCGTTCCTGAAGTAGAAAGTCAAATATCCTATCGGCCTTGGTAATGTCAAATGCAAATTTCTCAGGCTCCTTATGCCCAAAAGGCCAAGACATCGGCTTTTTATTTTTCACCCATTCTGCTAAACCGATGACTGGCTCCTCATCAGAATCTGAGCTTGCCGCTTCATCGACAAATGATACCTTTTTGTTCCATGCTCTCTTGGGTTCAAAAGGCTTAATATCTTGGTCAGAAATCCTTTGCACCAAGTGACTCAGACTTTCGAACTCTTGAGAAGCATACTTGTCTCTGATATGTGGCAACAACCCCTGAAAAGCCAAATCGGCAAGCTGCCGATCATCTAGAACCAGGCTATAACATTTATTCTTGACTTCCCGCAACCTCTGCACAAAGCTTTCAACCGATTCATCATTGCGCTGCTTCAACCTGACTAAATCGGTAATTTTCTTCTCATGAACTCCAGAGAAGAAGTACTTGTGGAACTGCTTTTCTAGATCAGCCCAAGTGATCACTGAGTTGGGAGGTAACGAAATAAACCAAGTGAACGCCCATCTAGACAACGATGACGAGAACAGTCGAACCCTTAACTCGTCTCTGTTGGCAGCCTCCCCACATTGGATAATGAACCTGTTGACATGCTCCATAGTCGATGTATCATCCTGTCCAGAAAATTTAGTGAAATCTGGTACCTTATACTGATTTGGAAGTGGAATCAGGTCGTATGCGGGAGGATATGGTGTCCGATAAGAGTAAATATGGACTTTGGGTTTTATCCCAAACTGGTCTCTCATTACTTCAGCTATCTTATCGGCCTAATAAGCATCGGCATCTTGCCGATGGGACGGTTGTGGATCTGGCACCTGCTGATATACTTCCACGTGTCGTTGAGGTGCACGATCTGCATGGAACATTGGGTTAACCATCTGACCACCGATCTGCTGACCAAGATTCATCGGCTGATTGACCAACCCTTGATTTTGAAACCCAGGTTGGATTTGTCCTTGTTGAAACCCTACAGCCTGATGATTCTGCTGAGGCATCTGTGGAAAGACTAGTTGTCCTGTCCATCCATTGTTAGCATTCATCGGCATAGGCCCTGCCGATGACTGGTAATTGGGCATCATCATTGAATTGACATACCCTGGCTGTGTCATAAACCTCTGTTGCGTCGGCATTGAATCTGCCGATGCGTTAGACATCTGGAACGTTGGAGCTTGAGAATTCCCGGCGTAAGGTCTTGCAGTAGTAGTTGTAGTATACCGGGGACTCTGATTCATCGGCAGATTTGGAGGTGCCGATGCCATAGGAGCCTTGCCTGTCAAGTCAGCCACTGGAGATGTTCCAGGAGTCTTCAACATCATCTCAGGGGGCATCCCGTAACCCCACCAATTAGGAGGAACCGATCCTGACATTGTCGATGCCAATAGATCTGAGGCAAGCTTGATTTTCTCATCCAACGTTGATGGATTGGTTGTCATCGGCGTAGATTGCACATTAGTGAGTCCTAATGTGCTTGGAGAGGCAGTAGTTTTTATACCCGCAGCGGCCGTAGTAGCCGATGGAGCTGTGTCCATTGGTGATCCTGGCTGATGATAGGCAGGGCCCACATAATTTGCTGGCAATTGTCCTTCCTTAAAAGTTCTAGCCACGACATTGAAAACCGTGTTGGATAGCACACCAGCTTGATTAATCAAGGCACGGTTAATAGCATTGTCAACCATGTCTTGAAGTTTACCAGGATTGGCTTCAAAAGTAATCTGCCGAGGTGCCGGCAATGCTTCCTTCTAGATCACCTCGCCACTCCTATTGATGCTGAAGGATTTGAAACATTGCTGCTTGTAGTCCTCCATAGCTTTTGCAATAGCTTGCTTTTGCTCATCTCTGAGATTGGCTTCCGTCATAGGGATGACGTTCTCCAGATCGAACTCGGTATTCGCCATGTCGATCTTGATCTTGAATCTGTCCCACTGGGCATGCCAAAAGATGTGTTGATGCAAAACTAATCTGCAAACACAAAGGGCTAATACCCGATTCAAACGTTAAGGCGTGCCAGCCGATTTGACCTTACAATCGACAAAGGTGGTAACTCGACCACTTTGATCCCAACAACAGCGATGCGCCCGGATGTCACGGCCAAGAGGTGATCACGCGGAACTTGAGAACACGCCGAGCTTAAGTCGACGAATCCCTAAGAACTCGTAGTAAAAATAAAATATGACGAAGTCATTGAAAAAGTAGATGCTGGAATATGAGTAAAAACTTGTGTTTGATTGATTGATAGATTGTCCCATTACATTGCCCTCGGGTCTATATTTATACCCTGTCCAAAGAGCTACAACCAGACACGACTAGGACTCAAATTCCAAACTAAACGGAACCCGTACACAAAACGAATTCTAGTAACTAAGGAAAACATAAAACTACCCCCTTGTAACCGACCGGGGCACCGCCACAGATCAATCGGCAATCTCCACGCTTTCCTTCAGAGTCATCGGCAGATCTCCTGTTGTGGCCATCGGCAAACACTAATACTGATCATCGGCACGAACACGTCACCACCTCTGGACTTAGTCTCATTCAACTACTTTTTCATCGGCAACCACCTTTATCGGCAACTTCCCTGTAGACTAGTTACCATTGCTTCATCTGCCGATCTATTTTTTATTAACTCCAGGTACGCATCAAAAGATACGTGTCCAAAAACAGTGTCAACAACCACCAAGTGTGTACCAACAAGTGCAAGTGTGTTAGCATTTTCACAATCATTTTCTTCGAAGGAGTTATGTTAGCTCACTAGGTTCTAAATGCATGCACATGAACAATGACACCTAGTAGCACTTGATAACCGCTTAGCCAAAGAATTCCCATCTTTATGGTACGGCTATCTATCCTAAATGTGATCACACCCTCTATGGTGTCTTGATCACCAAAACCGAAACCCTAAGCAATACCTTTGCCTTGATCTCCATTGGGTTTTGTTTTTCTCTTTCTTCTTTTCCAAGTTGAGCACTTGATCATCTTGTGGTTATCACCATCATCACAATGATCATCTCTTGCTACATCACTTGGCATGTACCAACCTCATTAAGTCTACACACACTTAGTATAAGGTTAGTACTAAGGTTTCATAAATTATCCAAAACCAAACTATGGCTTTCAATCTCCCCCTTTTTGGTAATTGATGACAACCCTTTTGACAAAAATTTTCAATAAAATTTTCTTGGATTCATGTTGCTTGCCAAAACATTTTACCTTAAAGATACACATGCGTTCAAATAAGATCTCATCTCTGGGTTAGGGTAAACTGTTAAGATTTAAACTTAGTCATATTACCTTTCACCATGGGGCTTGCAACCGTCACCTGTGTCTTGAGCAGTTAAAAGATAGAATGGTCTAGTCAAGCGCCATGTCTCTTGTTCTTCGATTAACTATAGCTCTGGAGTTTTTGCAGATTTTCAAATAAAACTCAGAGATTCCTTGCAAGACTCTCTCTAGTCTCTCTTTTGTGGTATTTTTGGATCCTTACCAAGGCAGTAATGGTGTATACCTTCTCTCAAAGTATGTGGTATTTTTGGTATGAGGCATAGTGACATTGCCTTCTCTCTCACCCTACTCTAATAAGGCTTTTGATATCTAGAGCTCATAGATGGGAGACAGATAATACATACATACAAGACATTTATTGCATAGTCAAACCATGGATCCAGAAGAACAAGTCAATAAGTCAAATCGAGATGTGCATGTGTGGCGAATGAATGGTGTATGGTGATGATGGTGATAACAATGGTGAAAGTCTAATTCTACTTGTGCTCTTTTGAGGGGATACATACCTTTCTTGCTCTTTTGAAACTTTTTGAGGAGAATGAGATGCTCTATATTTTCTCTTTCTTTTCTCTCAGGTGGGTATCTTGTACCCCTAATTCTACTGTCGGACACTTGTCCATTTTTACCTCTCGTCTCACTTTTTCCTTTCTTTCGAGGTTCCGGGCACTTGCCCCTTTTTATTTCCTCATATACTTTTTTCTCCTTTTTTTTATTAGAGCACTCATCTCCTGAAATAATATACCAAGTGGTAGTAACCAAGATAACTTGAGCGTTTATTTCATAGGGGAAAAACAGAAATATTTTTGGCTATTCTCTCTCGCATTAGGAGTTGAATATTTTTGGGTGGTTCTGGAGATGAAAATGGATATATGTGGGTGGTACTTCCGGAGTAGAAGTAGCATGTGTGAGCGAATGTACAAGTGAATCCTGATTTAAACCACATAACAAGCTCCTAAGGGTCTACACAGCTTGACCATATTCAATGCTCATAAGCAGTAATAAATAAATAAATGTGTGGCTCAAAGTCTAGCAAGCATGTATATATGGCTGTGGTAGGAATTTAAACTCTCGTCATACAGGAACTCATCATGTGTTATTTTAAAGATTTTTCAAAGATAAAATTCTCCAGAATTCTAGCATCTCTAGGAATAGATAAACAGCAGCTCAACCTTCCCATATCGTATCCGTTAACGACTTAGACTTTAGATCAAGTACTCTCCCCACAAGTTCAGGTTTAGAGCAAATCTTAATTAATAATAGTCATGCCTAAACTTGAGAGAGATTTCAGTTTTGAGAACTAGTCATGGCAGAGCAACTATTCATCATTTCTATGTGAGAGCTTATCATGATGGTTCATAGCAAACTTTATTTATTTATTTATTTAGCAAACTAAGCAAAGGTATATATAAGCACAAAATCTTTATTTGGGTTTTTATGATTATGCACCTTTTTATTATTTGAGTATAATATAAACGTGAGTAGAACACTTAGTTGGATTTTGAAGTAGTTTCTCCTGATGTAGCTAGCAGGTGGCGGAGGTGTATTTGAATGTCGGCAGCACCCTGACAGCGATTAGGATGTCCTCCGTCTGCTAGTCTTCTTTGATCTTTGAATTCTCTTGGCAAGGCGTTCGGTGTTTTTAAGTCCTCCGAATGGGACTCTCATTTTCTCAGTTGTCCTGGGATTTGCTAGATGGCGTAGTCGGTGGTTCCGGCGGCGCCTCCTCTTCGTGTATAGTTATCTTCTGTCTACACACCTGACTCGGTGCTATGGTCTCCTCACGACAGTTCTGTTCAAGCTGTATGTCTTCAGACCTTACAACTTCTCCATCATAGTCTACCCATCCGTCCTTGATGATTTTGCCTCCTCTGGTTGCGGTTGCGTTGTCTTCTTCTTGTCCTGACCTGCTTAGAGTCTTCAACTATATAGTTAGGGTCAGTAAAATAGTGGCGTACCTTCTCAGAGGGGAAGTGCATGTGGACTTCTCCGATTCCAATGTAGATGATTGCTTTAACGGTGCTGAGGAACGGTCTTCCAAGGATGACGGGTGGATCATACTCGTCTTCTCCCATATCAATAACCTAAAAAATCTTTTGGAATGTCTGATCTGCCATCTGGAGTTGAATGTATGTCGGTTTTAGGGGCATGGTTCCGAATAGGAGCTGATAGGTGACTGGGTCGTCCTTTTTGGTCAGGAATGGTGACTTAAGTCGACGATCTTGACCTCCTTGACTGCAGTGACCATCTTAGCTGACTCGATCCTTATTTGCTTGTTCCTGTTCCTCCTGTTGGTCCTCTTCCTTGGTTCATGTCGGGATTGCTCTAAGATTTGTGTAGTCTTGTTCTTGAAGGAAAACGTCTCCTTCCTCCCCTTGATGTAGAATCTGATCTTGGCAGCACTAGCGTAGATGACAGCTCCCGAGGTGTTCAGGAATGACCTCCCTAGGATGACGGGTGCCTCCTCATCAGAACCGGTCTCTATCACCACGAAGTCTGCTGGGGCGTACAAGGTACCAACTCGGACGCAGAGGTTCTACAATATTCCCTTTGGGAAACTTAGTGTCTAATCTACAGGCTACAAACACATGGTTGTTTCTAGTAAAGGATGTGTAAAGAATTTTTTCATAGAGTACCCTGGGCATAATGTTGACGCTGGAGCCAAAGTCGCAGATTGCTTCTGGGAAGTCCACCATGCCGATGGAAATCGGGATGACAGGGCGTCCTGGATTGTCTCTCTTGACCGGCAGAAGGTCAGTAATTGCTTCCACAACAAGGTTACTCCAGTAGTTACGTCCTTAAGTATCTTAGGGCAGTGATTGCCTGAGTGTCCAGTATCTCCAGTGTGTTTGTGCTCGTAGATCTAGGTTCTTCACTTGGTGGAGTCTTGGAGTTGTAAAAGTCCTTCATATTTTGCTCGAAGTGTACCTGCTCATCGAGACAAGGCAGAGATCAAGTGCATGGGCCCTGTTGGTGGAACACACCAACAGAACCAAAAGTGTATTTGTTCTTCTCTAACCTTAAGCATAGTGAGCAAGACGAAGTTGATGGATAATAAGATCATGAGTGTAGCATTTAAAACATTTGTCAGGTCAAATCGCTCAACCTAATGGAAAGATAATCTATCTATATTTATGTTATTTTTATATATATATAAATATCTTCCAAAGATTGAGTGTGCGACATTTTAGCTGATATTAGTAGTATGGGTTCACAAAGGTGGAAGGACTAAACATGTTGAATCGATTGGGTTGGTTAATCTAGAGTTGTAAATCATACATGTTTGTCTCTTTATTCATGTGAACGCCAAAACCAAGGAAAAGCTTATAAAAGTGATAGTCAAGTACCTTAAGATGTTACCTTACTTGAAGAGTGATGGTACAGTATTACCTTGTGGAAGCTTTCCTTTCTTAGCAGTTGTGCATCGTGTTTGTGGCACCCTCCATGGATCATCTCTTGTGAGCTATGCTTTCCTTGTGTGAATTGTTAACCTTCATGCGTCTCTCTCTTTGTCTCCAATGTGAGTTTGTCTCAGGACTTCCCAGGTCGATATTGAAAGTTTTCCTCCAGGGGTTAGTCGAGCAAAATATCCAATATCTACTATAGCATACTATCGGCTCAAAGATCAACCTAGACACCATGTCTAATTTTATTTAGGAGGGAATTTTAACCTAAGCATCATGCTTAATTTAAAATCCTTTGGAAGTAAGATCATCATTCCTAAACTAAGCACCATGCTTAATTAAGAGATAAAAGAAACTACTCCAAACATAGACATATACTAAAGCAAATAAAGGTAGCATGAAAGCATTTATAGAGATCTACTCAAGTGGAGATGAAGTAGTGTGATTAGTATTTAACAAATTGAGCATATCTCAAAGGTAGGGACAACCAACATAGCAACAAGGCAAAGGATGTTTTTGTGTAAAGTACTCCCCCAAGCTTGAATTTTGCAAAATTCAAGTTTGGATGAATTTAATTCAATGTTGTATGATGGTTGGTTGGACATACCATGTGCTTGTCATTCATCCGATCTTCTTGCTCCAATCCTAAAAAGGTTAGTGACAAGAATACCCGAAGGAATTTTTTTACAATTATCCTTATATGCTCAACACACAAGGTAATGTTGCAAATAATTAAAAGCTCATGTTACAATCTGATCAGTGCTTGTTTTAGGACACTAAGCTTGTCCTTGGGAAACCATTAATTTATGTTAGTGAAGTGGTTTCCCCTCCAATGCTGACCTATATGAAGATCAACTCGACGAGATCTGCAAAAAATTATTATAGACGTATGCATCGACAACCGCCCTTATAAAGTTTTTATAAATAGAAAGGATGAGGGGGTTGGAGATCTCGAATGTGGTGATGTTGGAGAGACCAATGGATTGTGAAGATGTTGCATATGAGCATGGAGCAAATGAAGTGGCTATGAAATAAATTCCATGCTCATTAATGCTTAGAGTGAAATCCATGTGGTGTGGTGAAAATGGTAAGGTGAATGTGGTAAAAAAGAAAAAGAAAAAGGATACACGGATGACTTGGTTCGAAACTAGCACAGCTACCGTTCCCTGGCAACAGCGCCAGAAAGCTTGTTGGGTATTTTAAACGCAAACAGAAAAATCCGCAAGCGCACGGATACCGATGTAGCTTTCACCCGGGAGTATTCCAGAGTATCGATTTTCCACAGAGAATGTGAGTGTACTAATTAAGATCCAAGATCGCCCAAGGATAACTATATAATTATTTTTGGTGGGAAGAGAGGAAGTTTCCTGAGAGTTCTCTAGTTGATCTAAGAATCAAGAATTACTTCAAGATTATCTATATCGGGACATCAGAGCACTAGCCACAGAAAGAGATGAGAAGGGGGCTAGGAAGGTCTGACTACGGTCCTACAAACACCAATCCGAATGAGGTGGAATACGTCGACCGTTAGGGCTGTCACTACCCTAAGGCTACCACAACAATCCGCAGGATTGGGTGCAATTCCAGGCAATTGCAAGACTAAACACCACGTCTAATCTATTAATTACTACTCTAGCGTTATAAAGACTAGAGCACTTGATGCAAGCGGGAATCCAATAAATAACTTGAATGTAAATAAAAGTAATCAAAGAACTCAGGAATTATGAATTGAAGAACCTGGAGAACGATGAAGAATGAACCAGTTGCTGCAAAAGTACAATGTTGAGGAAGATCCGACAGATCCGGCTCCTCCTCCGCTCTCCTCTTCTCTCTCCCTATTTTCTAGATTACAACTAGAACTAACTAGAACTAGAACTAGAACTAGAACTAGAGGAACTAGAACTAGAACTAGACGAACTAGAACTAGATCTAGATGAACTTGAGGTAGAACTAGAAGAACTAGAGGGATCCTCTCTACTTGGATGAAGAATTGAAACCCTAACTTTGATTCTGTAGAAGAGGTATGATCTCTAGGGGCCAAGGGGCTCTGGTTTTATAGTCCCTTCAAGTGAATATGGGCCGTTGGATCAAACCAACATTGATTGAACGGTTATCCTTGATCCTTTAGGTCAGTGGAGCACTATCCGCGAGTTTGGACGTGATTGGGCAGAACTCTAGGGCGGGCGCCCTGTCCCTGAGCCCTCTCGGCCTCCGCTTCGGTCCCGTGGCTTCTGGAGTCTTCTAGATGATAGAAAACTGCGCGGCACATTAATATCTCTATGTAAACCCGACGCGTGGGCCTTTCCTCCATATTTCCTGATAACCCCCTGCAGAAATAGACAAACACCAAAACTCATGGAATTCTGTCAGATAAAACCCTAAGTCTAGGTGTTGGTTGCATTTGGATCCTTTTCTATGATTAGTTGATGGTTAAATGTGAGCATTAAGGACCGTCAACACATGCCCAAAAACATGTAATATGCTACCACTAGATCAAGTCAAGCATAGAAGCAATAGTGGTACCATACAAGCATCAAATTCATTTGATTTTCATGAATGAGCCTAAGACATGTAAGGAATGACTACATGCACCAAGCAAGTCCTTAGCATAGGATGAATAACATGTCAAACAATTTTACCTTGCTTTGCTCAAAGGAGAGGCATGTCATATATAATGAGGGTGCATCAACACATATTTGAGAAGTCAAGTATGTTCAATTCATTCCTTAGCTTGCAAAACCTCTTTTCATCAAGTGGCTTGGTGAATATATCATCAAGTTGATCATCGGTGCCTATACTCTCAATGCAAATGTCCCCTTTTTGTTGGTGATCTCTTATGAAGTGATGGCGGACATCTATATGCTTTGTTCTTGAGTGTTGAACTGGGTTATTGGTGAGCTTCACGACACTTTCATTGTCACATAGCAATGGAACTTGCTTGAAGTTGATTCCAAAATCTTTCAATGTTGCCTTCATCCATAGGATTTCTGCACAACAACTACCGGCTGCAATGTACTCCGCTTCGGCGGTTGATAGTGCAACACTATTTTGTTTCTTGGATGAACATGAGACAAGTGATCTTCCCAATAGTTGACATCTGCCCGATGTGCTTCTTCTCTGAACTTTGCATCCCGCATAGTCCGAATCGGAATATCCAGTAAGCTCAAACTTTGCACCTTTGGGATACCACAAACCAACATTTTGTGTATGCTTCAAGTACCTCAATATTCTCTTTGTTGCTTTCAAATGACTTTCTCTTGGTGAGGCTTGAAATCTTGCACACATGCATACAGTAAACATGACATCCAGTCTTGATGCTGTCACATAGAGTAGGCTTCCAATTATTGACCTATACAACTTTTGATCCACCAAATTTCCACTTGTTCCCATTGTTCCCATTGGTGTGCTAATTGATTTTGCATCATCCATACCAAACTTCTTGAACATGTCTTTTATGTACTTGCCTTGACTCACAAATGTGCCACTTTTCAATTGCTTGATTTGAAGACCAAGGAAGTAGCTAAGTTCTCCAATCATTGACATCTCGAACTCATTAGCCATCATGTTTCCAAATTCCTCACAAAATTCTTGATTGGGATCCAAATATGATATCATCAACATATATTTGCAACACAAACAAGTCCTTGCCAATCTTCTTGGAGAAAAGAGTGGTGTCAACCTTGCCCATCTTGAAACCTTTAGAGAGTAAGAAGTCTCTCAAACTCTCATACCATGCTCTAGGTGCTTGCTTCAAACCATACAATGCATTTCTTAGCTTGTAAACATGGTTGGGTTTCTTGTCATCTTCAAAACCGGGAGGTTGCTCAACATAGACTTCTTCATTGATATAACCATTGAGAAATGCACTCTTCACATCCATTTGGTATAGCTTGAAGTTATGAGCACAAGCATAGGCAAACAAGATCCTAATTGCTTCCAATCTTGCAACCGGGGCATATGTTTCACCAAAGTCAAGACCTTCAACTTGAGTATAACCTTGTGCTACCAATCTTGCTTTGTTTCTTACAACTATCCCATATTGATCTTGTTTGTTGCGAAAGACCCATCTAGTACCAATGACATTGTGATCACTAGGCCTCTCTGTAACAGAACCATCCAATTTATAAGAATTCAAGTGAATTAGGACCACAAAGCAGTCAAGCCAATGGACTTGAACCCATATAATCCTGGTAGTCCGACAAAATCTGAAAAGACCTCGATTCAACCAACATACAACCAAGATCGTACATGATCAAGCATCACCATCACAGATTACATACATTCATCACAGAACATAGTTTTACAACACATCAGAGTTCAAATGAAGTTATTACAAACCAGTTTAGTAGCGGAAGCAAAGTAGTTTTAAAACCAATACACACACACTCAGTTTAATTACATGCCAGATTCACAGTCAACCCACAAAAGCACAACTGAAGATAAAGGAGGTGATCATGCCCATGATCTATTCATCGTCCGCAGCTGGATGATGACAGTTAGCACAGTAGCCGTGGTAAACGACATCATCTGCAACAAGGGTAAATAAAACCCTGAGTACGAGAATGTACTCAGCTAGACTTACCCGTCATAAACGAAAAATAAAGTGACACCAAGGAGTATGCAAGGCTGATCTTTGTGGACTGGTTTGACTCACCTTTTTGCATAAAAAGCTTTAGTTGTAAGTAACACATTTATAACGTTTCAGCAGCAGGTTTATTACTTAACAACTATCCACTAGATTAGCACTTGTTCTAAGCATACACTTGAGTACTTAAGCATCACAATAATAACCATATCCGGATTATCACATAGCTATCAACATTCTCATTATAACCATCAAGTTTATTTAGTGAGTTCTACATTACCGCTGCTCGAGTCAAGTTCTCACTATCTGGGAGAGACGGCGATTCGAATCGATTCCTATCCAGCTGGAGGGGTATTCCTAGCACTTCATGAGGGCAGCTCAGATCACCTTTAGCACAACTCCGGACCAATTCTCGGGTCCGTACAGCGCCGCACCCCCAGGGACCGCCAATCTGCCAGGGCCAGGACTCTGACCTGACACCTCGGTCTTACGCCATTGACTCCCCGCACATCCTTGCTACCAACCGGGTTGTGCACTTAAACCGAACGGGGTATCCGGCCGGAGATGCACTCGTAGGCTTTGTTGACACTTGCTAACACCACTTGAATACTAGGTTGTCATCCCTAGCATGGCACCAGAGTGTACTATGGTATTTATACGCACACAGATAATCCGCAAGCGCACAGATACCGTTGAAGCTTTTACCCGGTTAACGGTTTTATCGTATCCACAGGGAAATGGGAGAACTGATCTACGCTCTAACTTAACCAAGATAAGTAAATAGGTGTAAATAGGAAAGATGGTAGAATCGAATAAGAACAATATTAAAGGTAAGATAACAGTGAGTTATAATATGGGAATAGAGAGTAGAGCAATCTAGTATATGGGTGATGGTAGCAGAATAGAGAGGATAACTATGGTTTCTCTACTTCAAAGGGGTATGTCTATGTCTGGGACGAACCACGTGATAAGATTACACCACAAAGGATGCTTATCCATAGGCCGATGAACCCTACCCGTCCTGCTAACGAGAGGTGGACTACAGAGGACCAACGTAACTGTCACCTACGTGGCCTACCACACGATCCAGCTAGACAGGGGATATCCACAAGTAATCTAGGTCTAAGCACCACGCTTACACCTATACTACAACTCTCACCTATAGCGTTGTTGGGTATTTTAAACGCAAACAGAAAAATCCGCAAGCGCACGGATACTGATGTAGCCTTCACCCGGGAGTATTCCAGAGTATCGATTTTCCACAGGGAACGTGAGTGTACTAATTAAGATCCAAGATCGCCCAAGGATAACTATATAATTATTTTTGGTGGGAAGAGAGGAAGTTTCCGGAGAGTTCTCTAGTTGATCTAAGAATCAAGAATTATTTCAAGATTATCTATTTCGGGACATCAGAGCACTAACCACAGAAAGAGATGAGAAGGGGGCTAGGAAGGTCTGACTACGGTCCTACAAACACCGATCCGAACGTGGTGGAATACGTCGACCGTTAGGGCTGTCACTACCCTAAGGCTACCACAACAATCCGCAGGATTGGGTGCAATTCCAGGTAATTGCAAGACTAAACACCACGTCTAATCTATTAATTACTACTCTAGCATTATAAAGACTAGAGCACTTGATGCAAGCCGGAATCCAATAAATAACTTGAATGTAAATAAAAGTAATTAGAGAACTCAGGATTATAAATTGAAGAACCTGGAGAACGATGAAGAACGAACCAGATGCTGCAAAAGTACAATGTTGAGGAAGATCCGACAGATCCGGCTCCTCCTCCGCTCTCCTCTTCTCTCTCCCTATTTTCTAGATTACAACTAGAACTAACTAGAACTAGAACTAGAACTAGAACTAGAGGAACTAGAACTAGAACTAGATGAACTAGAACTAGATCTAGATGAACTTGAGGTAGAACTAGAAGAACTAGAGGGATCCTCTCTACTTGGATGAAGAATTGAAACCCTAACTTTGATTCTGTAGAAGAGGTATGATCTCTAGGGGCCAAGGGGCTCTGGTTTTATAGTCCCTTCAAGTGAATATGGGCCGTTGGATCAAACCAACATTGATTGAACGGTTATCCTTGATCCTTTAGGTCAGTGGAGCACTATCCGCGAGTTTGGACGTGATTGGGCAGAACTCTAGGGCGGGCGCCCTGTCCCTGAGCCCTCTCGGCCTCCGCTTCGGTCCCGTGGCTTCTGGAGTCTTCTAGATGATAGAAAACTGCGCGGCACATTAATATCTCTATGTAAACCCGACGCGTGGGCCTTTCCTCCATATTTCCTGATAACCCCCTGCAGAAATAGACAAACACCAAAACTCATGGAATTCTGTCAGATAAAACCCTAAGTCTAGGTGTTGGTTGCATTTGGATCCTTTTCTATGATTAGTTGATGGTTAAATGTGAGCATTAAGGACCGTCAACACATGCCCAAAAACATGTAATATGCTACCACTAGATCAAGTCAAGCATAGAAGCAATAGTGGTACCATACAAGCATCAAATTCATTTGATTTTCATGAATGAGCCTAAGACATGTAAGGAATGACTACATGCACCAAGCAAGTCCTTAGCATAGGATGAATAACATGTCAAACAATTTTACCTTGCTTTGCTCAAAGGAGAGGCATGTCATATAATGAGGGTGCATCAACACATATTTGAGAAGTCAAGTATGTTCAATTCATTCCTTAGCTTGCAAAACCTCTTTTCATCAAGTGGCTTGGTGAATATATCATCAAGTTGATCATCGGTGCCTATACTCTCAATGCAAATGTCCCCTTTTTGTTGGTGATCTCTTATGAAGTGATGGCGGACATCTATATGCTTTGTTCTTGAGTGTTGAACTGGGTTATTGGTGAGCTTCACGACACTTTCATTGTCACATAGCAATGGAACTTGCTTGAAGTTGATTCCAAAATCTTTCAATGTTGCCTTCATCCATAGGATTTCTGCACAACAACTACCGGCTGCAATGTACTCCGCTTCGGCGGTTGATAGTGCAACACTATTTTGTTTCTTGGATGAACATGAGACAAGTGATCTTCCCAATAGTTGACATCTGCCCGATGTGCTTCTTCTCTGAACTTTGCATCCCGCATAGTCCGAATCGGAATATCCAGTAAGCTCAAACTTTGCACCTTTGGGATACCACAAACCAACATTTTGTGTATGCTTCAAGTACCTCAATATTCTCTTTGTTGCTTTCAAATGACTTTCTCTTGGTGAGGCTTGAAATCTTGCACACATGCATACAGTAAACATGACATCCAGTCTTGATGCTGTCACATAGAGTAGGCTTCCAATTATTGACCTATACAACTTTTGATCCACCAAATTTCCACTTGTTCCCATTGTTCCCATTGGTGTGCTAATTGATTTTGCATCATCCATACCAAACTTCTTGAACATGTCTTTTATGTACTTGCCTTGACTCACAAATGTGCCACTTTTCAATTGCTTGATTTGAAGACCAAGGAAGTAGCTAAGTTCTCCAATCATTGACATCTCGAACTCATTAGCCATCATGTTTCCAAATTCCTCAC